>NC_064639.1:385506595-385809626 GCF_023864345.2 Schistocerca serialis cubense
AGAATCCGTGCCGCGCAGAATCGCTATGTGGCGTTTCAAAGATGGACCAATAAGTTAGTACCCCGGTGGTACACTTGTCCAGTGCAGTGCTTCTTTGGCACCAATCCTGAGGATGCCAATGCACGCAGCCCACTACGGTGGACACTCCGTACTGGTGCTGTGTCCTGCATGCATTTGCAGTCTGCACTGCACTGGACAAATGGACCCCAGAGGTAAAGTGTCATAATATTTTGGCTCAAGAGTGTAGTATTCTGTAATTTTTTGTATGAAGTCTGTCGCCATGTTCTCCTTGAAGCACCTCGACTTTTTCTCTCTTACACGAAGCTATTAACGTCGCAACTAGTTGCCTGATCAAAACTTTTCGTGGCCATTTGTTGACAAATTTCCCGTTGGCTTCTGTCTCTCGAGACAGAAGCCAACAGGTACTTTGTTAATTGTCTGCTGTTCGAAGGCAATTTCTTGTTACGAAATAGAAACGTGATGGGTTTTTGGACGAAATTGAGATTTTGTTACAAGATGATACTACTACAAATAACAGTGTTGAAATATCGATGGGTGTCTTAGGAAAACTCCAGATCGTGGTAAGAATGGACCACATCATTTGGTGGTGTGGGCGTAAAATCTTTTTGTCTTACCTTTCCAAGTCAGTGTGTTTCGCGCCCAGCGCTTTAACAAATAGCGCTCTTTCCTAGACGGGCGTCACCCACAGCGCGACGAGTAACACAGCATCGGTATCTATAAAGTCGCAGGTGGCTGACTACACGACTATCGAAAAGAAAAATCTTCCGAACTATACAGGTAAATGGTACCATTTCTGTTACTATACTATCTTGCCCTTACGTATCAGGTATCCTTAATCTTCTATTTGTGACATTAGACGGAAAAATTAAATTTGTAGCCCGAAGTCTATGACTTTTTCAGTACTTTACATACGATGTTAGGGGCATAAGTGCAGATATTTTTTGTGTGGTACCTTACTATGTGCCATCTTCAGTGTGTTAGTTGTTTTTCTCTTTGTCAGTCTTCTTACAAACACGTCAACAATTTACTACTAGCTGTTTTCTCCGTGGTCGTAACTGCACCACAAAGTGGACTACGCCTGTTAGTATACAGCAACAGTTTTGCTTTCACACATCCACAGTTCAACACCTGACCTGCTGCCCATGGGAAAATTAGCCTTAATGGCTTGCTCTTGCCACATGTACTTGGAGGAACTAACCAACCTAAAAACAAACAACGCCTGACAGTCTTCAGATGAAGTAAATAATGCTGTAATGTTGCTCAGTACACTGTCGTCAATCACCAATAAAAGTTTCTGCATTTATACCCCTATCACCCTGTATGTTAAAGGCTTCCTTGAGAAAGATTATATGTAATATTAATTTTCTTTTTACTTGCATCCACAGTCTTGTAGTATTTTAGAAAGGACAAAATATGTGCCTGAACTTTTAATAAATGTGTTTATTCAAGACAGCAATTTCGGTTGTTGTGCCAATATCAAGTGACATCTCACTATAAAGTGCTTCAGTGCATGTCGTTCCTTTTAAGGGGACACTGTCCATGTGTCAACCATGATTACGAATTACATTGTTTCATACTGTTCGCTTTTCGTTTACCGCTGCTGGAGAAAAAAATTAAGCTGTCCAAGTCGTAAAGAACTGATTCGAAATCTGATTTACGGCCACACCCTAGGCGATGTAGCTTTCAGAGATGGTGCGGCCCACTCTACAGCTTGGTTTGGCCGCTTCTTCTTTCCTTCAGCCTTCTCAAATGTGTTGTCCGAGAATCAGAGAAGTTCTTAGAGAATTTCCCGCCATAACCAAATACGCTGATTCGCTTTTCTTTGCAGCATATCTTTTCAATACACAATGAAGACGAATATCAACGAACACAATGTTGATGTAGCTGTGCGTAGTGTACGAAACAGCTTGCCAGGAGGAGGGGGCTGTCCTATTTTAGTGAAGAGGACAGCGCTGAAAGAGACCACCCAGGGATGGAAGGCCAACGACCTCTGCGGCGTGTTAAACCTCTGCCTCTGCGGCGAGACGCCAGCCACGCCTCCTTAGAAGGAGGAGGAGAAGGAAGGGGAGATGTTTATGTCTAGAGGCGTGGGGGGGGGGGGGTGAAGGAGGGACGCAGCTCGGTGACGTCCCGCTCCACACCACAGCACACGCCGCTAATGCTCTCTGTTCCCCCATGACATCATAGCAGCCCGCCTTTACTTAGCCGTTAATCTGTTCGCCGCCGCGCCGTGGGCGTTTGTGTACACAACGAAACGAGCCACTTCCCAGTTTCTGGGGAGCACTGCAACAACGCAGAACTCCGACATACAATTCGCTCTCTGCGAAAAGGCGGGTCAGAATTGTCACCATCTACGTCTACACATCTACGTTCATATTCTACAAACCACGGGGAAGTGCGCGGGAGAAGCTACTGTCCATTTTACCAGTTATTACGGCTTTTTCCTCTTTTTCACGTGAGGATAGTGGGAAGAATGGCTATTTGAATGGCAATGTGCGCACCGTAATAAATTTAATTAAATTTAATCTTGTTCTCACTATCCCTAAGGGAACGATACGTTGAAGGTTGCAGTATATTCCTAGATTCATTTCCAGCTGGTTCTTGAAACTTTATAAGCCTTCTCTGGGTAGTTTGCGTCTGCCACTATAATTTTTGTAGCACAACTTTGACACTCTCCCGTACGTCAAACAAACCTGTGACCATTCGTGCTGTCATTCTCTGTGTACGTTCAATATCTCCTGATTGTCCTGTTTGGTACGGGTCCCACACACCTCAGCAGCAATCTAGGACGAGTCACATGAATGATTTATAAGCAGTTTCCTTTGTAGACTGCGTTTATATAGTTTTTTACCGCTAAACCGAAGTCTACCAACTGCTTTAACCACAACTGAGCCTACGTGATCTTACCATTTCATATCCCTGCAAAATATTACATCCAGATATTTGCATGAGTTGACAGACTCCAACTGCGACTCATTGTTATTGTAGCCATTGCGTATTTTTCTAGTTTTGTGAAGTGCACAGTTTTACATTTCTGAACATCTAATGAAATTTGCTAATCTTTGCACCACTCTCAAATCTTATCAAGATCAAACTGAGTATTTGTGTAGCTTTTTTCAGACAGTACTTCATTATAGGTATATGCATCATTGGCGAAAAGTTAGAAGTTACCATGAACATTGTCTTATTAACCGGTTTTTTATGTAAGAGTGGACAGTTGATGTAATAACGAGGGATGTCCGTAAAATAAGGTTCTCAATTTTTTTTCACAGTGTGAAAAATGTTTAGTTCATGAATGCATACATTTTTGGAAAGTTCAGACTTTAACCTATTTTTCTACGTAGTCGCCACTGAGGTCAATACATTTTTGCATGCGGTGTACGAGTTTTTGAATGCCCAAGTCAAAAAAATCTGGCGCCAAGCCGCGCAGATACCTGAGAACCGCTTTTTCCAGCTCTTCTCTGTCGCCGAAATGCGTTCCACCCAGATGTTTCATCATGTCAGGGAAGAGATGGTAGTCACTTCGGGCTAAGTCCGGGCTGTGGGGTTGGTGTTTGACAAAACCTCATCCAAATTTTGCGATGAGCTCGTTGGTGGCTTCAGCGGTGTGCGGTCGAGCGTTATCGTGATGAAAACGTACCCCCTTGGACAGCATACCCCTCCTCTTGTTTTGAATTGCACGGGGCATTTTTTGCACTGTCTCGCAGTACACGGCAGTGTTGATTGTTGTACAGGTGGGCAAGAACTCGCACAGAAATACCCCCTTCCTGTCCCAAAACACTGTTGCCATCACTTTGCCGACACTTTGCGTCTGTTTGAATTTTCGCGATCTCGGCAGCTTTGGGTGCTTCCTTTGTTTGGACTGTTTTTGGTATCGGATGTGCAGTAGTGCATCCAAGTCTCGTCTCCAATGCTGATGGAGTCGAGGTATTCCTCTCCATGAGTTACGTGATCTTGAAGAAGTTCTTGGGCCGCTTCAATGCGTTGATGTTTGTGGTCTTCGGTCAACATTCTTGGCACCCACTTAGATGCTCCGTCAAAATCTTGTCAATAGAGGTTTTGCTGACATCGGGGATCATTTCGGAGAGCTCACGAACCGTCACTCTTCGATCTGAGAGCACCGCTGCCTCCACTTTTGCGATTGTTTCCTCAGAAAAAGATGGCCATCTGGGACGCTCCTCACCATGGACGTCAGTACGCCCGTTCTTGAACTCTCTGCACCATTTGCGCACGTGTTGTACGCTCATATACTTGTCTTCATAGATTTTGCATAGCTGGGAATGGATTTCTGCCGGCGCAATGTTTTTTTGCAGACAGGAATCGTATCACCACCGAACGCAGCTCACACCTGGGGGGCGAAGCGAGGGGAGATCCATCACGTACGGCTGCCAAGCCAAGACTGAGCTCCGCAGGCAGCTCGCTAGGGAGGGGATTTGAACATTACAGAATCGCGGAATCCACTGTAACAGCGCTTTTCAGGACTGTAGCGCCATTGGAACCTTATTTTACGGACAACCCTCGTATCTCCAGGGAAGTCATTTTTCGGCGTAGGTTGTTCTTTTATTTTGAAACAAAGACCTAATTTTTTATATAACGTGCTTAAGCGTAACAGTTTTCATTGTGATGTAGATTGAGAACTTGCTAAATAATGAAATAAAGCATTTATTTCAAAATCAATGAACAACCTACGCATGGAAATCATCCTTTAAAAATTGTCACATTTTATTTGTTATTTGTTTATTTTCATTTACGTATCAGGGTCCGTGGGACTATGCAGGCCAAAGCTTCTGGAACATGTAAGGAATCGGATCGTAGTTTACAGAACGCTGTTTACAAATATTTGGAAACAAAAGGAAGTAAATAACTAATAAGAAGCGAAGAAAGTGGTTAGAGAGAATATTCATAGAAAAAAACTGACAAACGCCGTCCAAACAGGCCTTGAAGGCCCAACGGTACCGACCGGCCGCCGTGTCACCCTCAGTCCTCAGGCGTCACCGGATACGGAAGGGCATGTGGTAAGCACACCGCTTTCCCGGCAGTCACAGGTGCCGCTACCTCTCAATCAAGTAGCTCCTTAATTGGTCTCATAGAGGCTGAGTGCACTGCACTTGCCAACAGCACTCGGTAGCCAGGGACGGTGACCCATCCAAGTGTTAGCCAAGCACCACTTAAGTGATCTGGCGGGAACTGGTGTTACTACTGCGGCAAGGACATTGCCTCATATGAGTACATAACACAGAGAAAACTTCAAAACTACTGCGAGGAAGTCATGTATAAAACTTAACAACTTAAATTGACTTAGAGTTTATCTCTCTCATTTCAGTTCTGTTGGAAACCGATTGAAAATGAAACTAGCTGAATAGTGCACACTTTACTGTACAATGCTTAGGGAGGTATTATCCAAGTAAAGCCATGATTCCGTCTAGTGAATGAATGCTGCAGTTTCTTCCGAACGAGTCAGCACTTTCAACAACAAATCAAATGAACAGAAATGGCAGATACAGAATTCCGAGACACCTGAGCAGCGACCTACACGAAGTTCGCGAGCTGATACCGCAAATCTGCCCGATCGCCCTTACCAGGGATAAAAATACTCTTTGTGGGTGCATGGAATTGCCCCAAAATACGACACAATCTGAGATCGTGCCACCCATCTTCGCACCATTCACCGCTGTAGTTACGAGTTTCACTTCGCAACTGGAGACAGGGATCAGTCGCGAGAGGAAACCCCTCCTCTCCGCGTAGCCCATCTTCCATCAAATGGTTCCCGGCTCTCGGCGAGCACCATTCGTCGTTATCTGTGCTGCAGTCTCCGTACAGCCAGCAGTAGTATTCTCGTCTGATACTGCGATAGAGGCGCGGATTTGTATGGCGCTGACTCCTTGAATCAGGACTACGTGGGTGTCTTCCTTGGAACACTAACATGAACACACTTTCAATGATGGTGGATTACGTCCATTGTGAAGCCCTAATCCATGAAAATATTATCATACCTTCAGCAGCTCAACAACACACCCACGCTCAATTTCAGCTAAACGTACGAATTGTTCTCATTAACCGAGAGAGGTGCCGCAATACTTAAGCACTAGGTTCGAATTCAGGACGACGTAGGTTCAGTTCGGTGTCTGGACATCCAAATTTAGATCTTCCGAGATTTCTCTAAATCTCTTAATGACAATTCCGGTATGGTGTCTTTCACAAGACCGGTTTCCTTCCCCATCTTTCGCCAATCCGCACTGCGTGCTCCGTCTCTACCTACCTTCGTTGGTGATGGGACGTTTAATCCTACCTTTCTTTTGTTCTCGTCGTCGAACTTATGGTAGCTCTGAAATGCTCAAAAGCTCAGCATGATTCTAGAAACTGCCGATCATTTCTTCAACAATCAAATACAGTTGTCTGAGTAGTGCAATCGAGAACAGAATATTATTTTTGATGACTGGATCCAGCCAGTATAGGCTGCCAGCAGATCTGATTACTTGAAATCTCTGTCTGTCTGTCTGTCTCTCTCTCTCCCCCTTTCTCTCTTTTAATTTATTGGGTTTTGTAATATGCCCATATCACCACCCCAACACTGCAAATGTTATATAACAATTTGTTTTGACAATTCAAAGTAGACATTAATTTAAGTCGCACACTGGTATGAAGTTACATAGGCTTATCAGAGGGCTAAGTCCGACATAAAACAAATTTTACAAGAACAGTATACTGAAACGAGTAAACAATACTAAAATATAATGCAGGATACGTAGAGGTAGTACGACTATGCTATAAAAATTCTACCGGTAACACAATAAGAAATGATCAATAGCCATTGGTACCCATTTGCTATCTTCCCACATCAATCCATATTAATGACTATATACCTAAACTAACAATGTTTTTTGTATGCCCTGCAAGAACAGTTTCAAAAGCTTCATTTGTACATGTCTATAAGGACCATCTAGATATAATAGAACAATTTACAAAAACCAGATTCGGGTATTAGAGCCATACGAATTGTTGCACCAGTCTTCAGACACATACAGATGGGGGGTACACGGTGATATACATATAGAAGCTGAGCGTTCCATATTTTGCTGTGCAACAAGTGGGAATATAGACAGCTACTTATTCTGATAAGGTAAGGAATGGGGAGGTTCTCCGCAGAATAGCCAAGGAAAGCAATATATGGAAAATAGATCAGGGAATGCCTTCCAAAGTAGTGGAGGAAGCTGTAGAGGGTAAAAACTGCAGAGGAAGACAGAGACTGAAACACATATAGCAAACAATTGAGGACGTAGGTTGCAAGTGCTACGGTTGCCACTGTAGGGGAACTCGTGCAGCTCGTGCAGTATTTTACACGTTTCTACATCGTTGGATACTAACAGGGTTTGGAAGCTGTTTGCGAACGCCTGACTAAGAGCCTGAGGATTAAATGCAATTATGTTTATGTGATACGTGTTGCTGGGACATTGTAGAAATATATTGTTTGGATCTTCTTCCTCTCCACAAACACAGAGAGGGTGGCTCTTAAATTGAGCCGGTACAGATGTTTGTTGAATTCACAGTGATTATATTTCGCCGGCCGGAGTGGCCGTACGGTTTTAGGCGCTACAGTCTGGAGCCGCGAGACGGCTACGGTCGCAGGTTCAAATCCTGCCTCGGACATGGATGTGTGTGATGTCCTTAGGTTAGTTAGGTTTCAGTAGTTCTAGGTTCTAGGGGACTGATGACCACAGAAGTTGAGTCCCATAGTACTCAGAGCCATTTATGATTATATTTCAACCGTGCTATAAGTGTCATGAAGCTCCATGATGTTTGCGGTTTATTATACCGTGGTACTCTTTGAATCGTGGGAAGAATTATTGCTTAGTGACTGCCTTTGATTTTAGATGTCCGCGACAATTCCTCTTGCCAGTCCGAGGACAATGGCTTCTGAGTATGGGTATCATATCTGTGAGAGAGAGTTTATCAGATTTAATGGCTCCTTGCGGAGATGCCTGCTTTGCTGCGGCATCTACGAGTTCATTTGTAGCAATCCAGAGCGGCTTTCCGTCCATACCGTACGATGGTGCAACAGTTCACCTGCACCAGAGAGGCGTCGAAAATTGCTGCAAATATAGTGCTGGTACAACATTAAGGCGGTTTCTAATCAGCTGCAGGGCTGATATACTATCAGAGATGATGATTATTGTGTCTGTTGAAGTCATCTTTGCGAATGGTAGTGTTTCCAAAGTGGCAATCTGCCCAGCTGTCATATATTGGAATGTGGATCCAACTTTTATTGGCCTTGTTTTAAACACTTTTCGCAGCAACTGTTGCGCGCAGTCTCCATGATACGGCATTTGAATCATTCCCTTTACCGTCTTCTTTTGGTGGTCGTTACGAAACTGGTGTTTGAACGTCAGGTCAATAGAATTGCAAATTTTTTCATTTTCCCTTTGTGTATTATGACTAAAATGGGGTTCGAAACGTGTTCTTTCCGGAAATAATGCGAGTATCTTAACCAAGGAATTACCTTCTTTAGTTCTAGTAAATAGAGACAAAAATGGTTCAAATGGCTCTGAGCACTATGGGACTTAACTTCTTTGGTCATCAGTCCCCTAGAACTTAGAACTACTTAAACCTAACTAACCTAAGGACCTCACATACATCCATGCCCGAGGCAGGATTCGAACCTGCGACCGCAATGGTCGCGTGGTTCCAGACTGTAGCCCCTAGAACCGCATGGCCACTGCTGCCGGCAAATAGAGACAACACAAAAGGATGTAAGAAGGAGAGTACAGAACGGGACACAGTAATTTCCTGTAAGAGACTTTTCCCGCACCGTTCAACATTTACATAACACGGCGAGTGCTAGCACGTATGCGGGCGGCTACAGCTGTTGCTGTTGTTCAGAGCAGCGGCTGGCAGTAATCAGTGCGCGGAGATGGCAGCGGACGCACCCTCGCACCTGCGCACAAATTATACGCGTGCCACTCCACGCCACGCCAACGCCGGAAGCGCGTAATTGCGTCCGTCCTTCGGCCGCGGGGAAATCGCTCCGGCTTCCCACGCCCTTTCTCTTTCTCTCTGGAACTGGTCGAGGCTCTTTTTCTTTTTTGCTGCTTTACAGAGAGCAGATTATAATTATTTATTTCTAAGAATAGTTCATATTTCCTGTGACACGAAAACGTTCTCGCGTGGCTGTGACCATTACGAGTGCGGCGGGCACTGGTGTTTTTTTCCGCCACTTCCGCCGTAGTGACGAAATACGGACCGAATAAAGTGCAAAGCGATTGTCTACAGCGCCTAATTTGACAATGACATATTTCATTAGATTACATAACAAAACTAGTACCTGCAGCCTGTTGTTGTAGTTGTTTTCTTCTTTGATTCGACGCATTCTGTATTAGTCTGAAAATTTCTTCTAGCTCTTAGTTTCAGCAGCATTCCTTCGTAGGTATATGCTGTATGGAAGATGACATATCAAACCCTTTCGACCAATTAAAACTAACTGGACTACGCCTGTCAGTACAGATTAACTATTTTGCGTCCATTCGTCGACACTTCAACATCTGACTTGCTTTCGAGGGGAAAATAAGCAATAAAGGCTTCCTCTTGCCACACGTACTTGGAGGTACTAAACAACCTAAAACCATATGACTTATAATGGCTATAATTATTAGTCTGTAAATTACGTAAATTCTGATGGAATGTTGCTAAGTACACCGTCCTCAGTCACCAACAGAAATATGTGCACTTATACCCTTTAGAACCAGTATCTTACAATTAGGACAGTATGTGTGTTTTTTTTGTTTTTTTTTTGTTTTTTTTTTTTTTTTACTCCTTCACGCTGAAATGGCTAATGAATTTCGAAGAAATCTGGAATGGACTTAACTTATACCCCGAATTAACGCATGGGTTACTTTTAAAGTATGTAGTACAAGATGCTTACTGACTTGAAGAACATAATATGAACTGTGGAACACTAATTAGTGTCAGAAAAAGCTATTTGCTTACAAAATACGATTCAACGTAATGAATACAACGCTTATACAATTCTCAAAGTATTAAATCCATACTACCATACAAGCCAATTACATTTTAGCTGTTGAGCGTCAGGCGTACCTTATAGCTTCTGAGACCTTTGAAGACTCACAACGACAGTGCCATTTAAATTCTGTATGACAGAGAGACGTCTTGTCTTCACATGTAGACCGTGGCACACTTTTAATGAGACTGGATTTGATTGTTATACGCGAGCGTATTAGCTCGTAACAGGCATACACGTGAGGGCAGACGACGTTTTTGCTCGTACAAATATTATAAACTTTGCGCGGCACCGATGTAGAAATTGCTTATTTTCCTTCTTCGTCAAGCTTGCGTACTCGTTAATACTTCACGCTGAAGCGGCTGGACGGACTTTAAAGAAATCTGGAATGGAAATAGACTACACACTTAATTAACATACAGATTACGTTTTATTTCGAAAAAAATCACTGTTCCTGTGGACAGTCAACATATTACAGTACATTTGTTGCTCTCCGTACACACCAAGACAATTATGATCTTTTCCTGCTAGGCATATCGCAAACAATAGTGAAATTTTTTATTACCTTTCCTGAAACATTTTGTAATTCCACACTCGGTCAAGTGAAAACTTTTTCCTTAGGTTAACTAGTGAGTTGCGAACAACATGCATTCTGTCAGTTTTTTCCGACGTCGCTCGGTTTGCTGGGCCGCAATACCTTCAAGGCAGAACCTCTGATAGCGAACACTCTTGGACGGTGAGCTTCGGCGTTAACATTTCCTTATAAGTACCTGTTAAGCGGCGGATAACAGCACTGGCCTCAATTGGTGTTACCATTTTAGCCTGAGTTGGTTTACATGGAAAACTGTATGCTACGCCTTCCTCTAAAAAGCATCATTATTACGGAGTACACATACTGTGTTTGACTATTATAAGCACAAATAAAACATGCGAGCAGAGGGCAATGAAACAAACAAATAATCTCAATAAACATCCGTCCAGAAACCAATGGTTTCCCTGATAGACATATTCACAAATGCAGTCATGCGAAAGTTACAACAGTGTCTACGGTGACGTTTATTTCGGAACACCTCAAGTGAGGCGCAAATAATGAAGTGATAAACTGCTGCCGTGTGACTTGGTGGTAAATAACGTTTCGACAACGGGTGTGTTGGTCGTGGCTCGTCAACACCGTGGTCTCCCAGGTTCCCCGACTTGAACTCGTTGGGTATTTTTTGTATGAGAGCCACTTGAAAGCTTTCGTGTTTTCCAGCTCTGTTGACAGTATCGATGAATTCCGGAAGTATTGTGCATGGTTGTCACTACATTCAGGACACGCCTGGGATGTCTGAACGTGTATGGACATCGAAGAGGAGACGTGCTCGAAGCTGCCTTCGCACGAGCTGAATCCATGTGGAACACTTTTCGTAGTGCGTTTGTCCTCAGGTGCATATCAGCAGTTTGGGTCCTCGAGGACTCTGTTACAAGGTATTTATGTACATCAGTGGTAATACGTCGTATCGGGGAAACCATTGGTTTCCGGACCAACGTTTGTCAGGATCATATAATTGTTTCATTGTGCTCTACGGGGCCCTTTCATTTGTGCCTGTGATAGTCAAACACGTTGTGTAAGGCGTCATCAAAAAGTTTCCATTCTAAAGCCGTACAGTCCATAATCTGTCTGTCAATCAGGAAATATCACCGTGAGCCTTGAGGCAATCACGCCAGCGACACAACAGGTTGAAGATAGCCGTTTGGTAAAAACACTGTGTCATGCTATTTGAAGCAGTCCGTCACTCCTTTCTGCACATCCTAGTCCGATATCAGTCGTCGACCCTTCAAGGCCTCTTCTAACAGACCGAAAGAGGGATAATAACTTGGAGAGAGATCGGTATTGTAGGGCTGATGCTCCGGTGTATCCCACTTGAGTTGTCGTAACTTTTACGTTGCGACATTTGCAATATGCGGGCGTCTTGTGTCGAATGGCGACCAGCACAGAACTTCGCGCACCATTCCACAACGTTAGTTTTCGGCGGACATGTTGCCCCAAACATATTCTTCTTTCTTCGATAGATGTCTGAGGGTGTTTGTCCTTCGGCAGCCAATAAAAGAATAACAGCACGTCGGTCCTGTGCGGACGCATGTCGTAATAACGTCGCCATAGTTCATGTTTTCGAATCTACGGCACGCACATCGGAAGAAGATGACACACTAATCACGTTCTTACATGTCGGTGCTTACATGCCCGCACCTGAGTGGCGTTACGCTGCATATACGAGCAGCAACGCCCTCAAATGGAAACTCTTTCATCGCGTCCTATACACAGGGTAGGAAAAGTCAAACTGGCCCGGAAAATATTTACAAAACTAACGCGAAATTGATACTTGTCAAAGAACATAAGAAACGCCCATGGCAAAAAGTGCTGACATTGAAGTTAAGAGGACAAATCCAGCAGCGTTGAGTTCTTCCAGTGGCTTTCCGAATGGATGGGATTCAGGAGTTCTGGATCCTCAGTTTTGCATTTATTCGATTGAGGCCTGGTTCAGCCTGTCAGGGAATGTGAAGTCACAGAACATGAGCCACTATCCATCAGAAAATATACAGAGGTTCTTCGAAGAGGCGTAGCTTAATGTCAGGATTGCTATATTGGATGCAGAAGGTGAACGACTACATGGAAAAATTCAGCAAGACCGAGCAACACCAAACCCTTTTGACAAAGTCGTAGCGAGTGCAGGAGGTTTACAGTGAGGTGAGAACAATCAGCGTAACCAGTGCAATGTTCTGGCCAACCCCCGTCGCTTGATCTCTCTCCCTGTTTTACGCATGGGAAAACTGAAGGGTCCGGTATATTCTAATAATCCTCACACGCTTTGAGAGCGTCAACAGATCACTGAAAACGCCATTGCTGCTGCCTCGCAGACAGAGCTGCTACCCTTGTATCACAGTTTGATAAAATCGACTATAGCGCTGCATCCACGTCAGCAATGGCAATTTCCCGATCTTCTGTGACGTTCATTAACGAGTTTCAATGTAATTTCAGTGTCACTGTAAATATTTTCCGTAAACTTAATGCACTGGTCTATAATTGCAATGAGAATGATGTAGACTTAAATGACTCACAGTTAAAAGTTTGGACAGGTTAAAAACCCAACAGAAACAGAATTCGGTGACAATGGCAAAATGGAAATGAGCGTTTGGCGTCATTGGCTGGGAGGCCCCTTATGGGGCAGGTCCGGCCGCCTTGGTGCAGGTCTTATTACATTTGACGCCACATTGGGCGACCTGCTCGCCGGATGGGGATGAAATGATGATGAAGACAGCACAACACCCAGTCCCTATGCCCGTCGGACGGCAATCCGTCACGCTGACCACTTTTTTTTTTGCATTTGTTCTTTGTTGATCGTTGTATTTTGTCGTTGCGGACATCACACGCCATCCGTTCAAGTTCGTTGTTGATCCTTTCACTCAGTTTTTTATTACAGAGGCCAACCAGCTCTCTGACCGAACACGCTGAGCTACCGTGCCGACAACCATTCAGCTATCGGGGCGGACGGTGACAATTAAGTACATTTATTATAGAAAGAACACACTAGAAGCCAGCTTATGTAGTTCTTCACCATCGGGCAAGTTTACATAGTGAACCCGAAGTTCATCGACAATATTTTTCAGTATTTTGGGGTTAAGGACTCGTAGTCTCCAGTGCCTCGTTACAGAATCACGTCGTAATTATTCGATTTGTTTTTGTGAAAATATTTTCACAAAAGTAAAAGCGCCTATAATATGCAATCATTAAGAATGTACATCATGAAAGACAGGGTAATGCAACAATCCTCACATGCGAAAGTATTGTCATGTGGTGGGTGCCGCTGAGGGAACACTGCAGCTCAGCATTCAGTGAATACATTCATGAGGTGCTTATGGGGGAAAACTTCATCAATAAACCTACCCACACTAATACACAGGGTGAATCAGGAGGAAAGGTACGTGATTTGAGAAGAGATGGTATTCAATGACAATGAATAAACCAGAAAATAAATAGAAATATACATTAAGAGTGTTCTATCTCGGAAACCATTCGGAATAGGGCATATGTCCACATCAAGTTCTTTGTTCAGAATCACTAATGCTATCACCCGTCAAAACACGTACCTTTTCTCCTGACTCACCCTGTATATCATACTGATACATATCACTGTCAATTTACTGCTTGAAAAACACATGCGAGACAGAACCGTGTACACTAAATGCAAGCTTGAGGACGAAGAGTAAAGTGGGCGTGCTGTCAACAGAAAGTACCGTCACTGAACAGTACAAGTTTGCAAAAAACATGTACAGCGCATACCGTCGACATTTGCGCTGTTGTGCAGACATTCTTAGTGATACAGATACAGAGATAAATGGGAGTAAGAAACCATACGAAATGCGATCACTTAGTAGTGAACGAAGGCACCATGACAGCTGCGGACTAGGTGAAAATTATTGCGGACACATGCGCGCGTTCGCGCTTGAGATCTTCCCCGGGTTCGATGGTACGTTCCAGCAGAATAACTGTCCATCTCACAAAGCTACAACCGTGCTACAGTGATTTTAGCAGTACGATAGTGAACTCACATTGATGTCTTGGCCACCAAATGCGCCTGATCTGAACCCGATACACTGATGTAACAAGAGTCATGGGATACCTCCTATTATCGTATCGAACTTCCTTTTGCCTGGGGTGACATGGGTTCAACAAATCGTT
Organism: Schistocerca serialis cubense; assembly: GCF_023864345.2. Classification (NCBI taxonomy): domain Eukaryota; kingdom Metazoa; phylum Arthropoda; class Insecta; order Orthoptera; family Acrididae; genus Schistocerca; species Schistocerca serialis. The sequence continues at coordinate 385,521,349 of NC_064639.1, forward strand.
CGAAGTGCTCTGCAAAAATATTGAGCCATGCTCTACTACCTTCCATAAGTGCGAAAGTGTGGCTGGTTCAGAACGTTGTGCACGAACTGACCTCTCCATTACGTCCCATAACCTTTCGATGAGATTCATGTCGGGCGATCTCGGTACCAAATCATTGGCCCCAGTTGACCAGAACGTTCTTCAAACGAATCGCGAACAACTGTACCACGATGGCACGGCGAATAGTCATCCACAAAAATTCCATCATTATTTGGGAACATGAAGTCCATGAATAGCTGAAAATCCAAGCAGCCGAACATAACTATTTCCAATGATGGATTCATTCCATGTACGCAGAGTCCACACCATTATGCAGCCACCACCAGCATACACAGTGCCTTGTTGACAACTTGAGTCCTTGGCTTCGTTGGGTCCGTGCCACACTCGACCCCTACCACGAGCACTTTCTAACTTCAATTGGGACTCATTTGACCAGGTGACGGTTTTCTACTCGTCTAGGGCCCAAATGATATGGTCACGAGCCCAGGGGAGGTGCTGCTGGCAGTGATGTGCTGTGATCTAAGGCATTCACGTCGGTCGATCTGCCGCCAAAGCCCATGAACGCCAAGTTTCACCACACTGTTCTAACTGAAACGTTCATCGTACGTCCTACATTGATTTCTGAGGTTATTTCACCCAACTTTGCCTGTTAGCACTGACAACTCTACGCAAACATCGCTGCTCAAAAACGTTCAAATGTGTGTGAAATCTTATGGGACTTATCTGCTGAGGTCATCAGTCCGTAAGCTTACGCACTACTTAACCTAAATTATCCTAAGGACAAACACACATACATACACACACACACACACACACACACACACACACACACACACACACACACACACACACCCATGCCCGGGGGAGAACTCGAACATCCGCCGGGACCAGCCGCACAGTCCATGACTGCAGCGCCATAGACCGCTCGGCTAATCCCGCGCGGCAAACATCGCTGCTCTCGGTCTTAAGTGAAGGACGTCGCTCACTGCGTCGTCTGTCGTGAGATATAATGCTCGAAAATTCGTGTTCTTGACACAATCTTGACACTGTACGTCTTAGTATACTGAATTCCTAACTATTTCAGAAATGGAATGTTACATCCCTCTAGGTCCGACTACCATTCCACGTTAAAAGTCTCTTCATTCCCGACGTGCAGCCACAAGGAGACCTTTTCACATGAATCACCTGAGTACAAATGACGTCAGTGCACTGCCCTTTGATACCTTGCGCACGCGATACTACCGCCATCTGTGTATGTACAGATCGCTATCCCATTGCTTTTGTCACCCCAGTGTAAAACACATCTGGGACGCTATTGGGCGCCAGCTCAGCGACCACATATCATCGGCACTTAGTTTAAGGAAACTGCGTGACTTGTGCGTAGACGTCTGATGCTAAATACCTCCGGAAACTTAACCAAGAACTTGTCGAGCCGATGATTGCACAGAATCGCTGCTGTGTTGCATTCCAAAGGTGGATCAACACGCTATTAATCAGATGGTCAGAATGTTTTTGTTCATCAGCGTTTATCATTTCCTACAGTTAATTAATGTTTCATGATATCTCACAAATTCCTCCTGAATCGTCTCCAGTTCGTTGCGGAACTGAGATCGGAACACGCTAGAATACAACTAGAAAAATATGTAGTGGTAGTGTCTCAAATTTTCCCAGAACTCTCTCATGACGAAGTGATTCATTATACAAAGGTGATGAGTGAACAGTCTGTGATTTAATACCTCAGAAATAAATCCACTGACATTCAGTTATACGAGCTTAGTCCAAAGAAACTGGTCCACCTCCGTCAAACGCGTTAAGGTGAACTTCGACACACACACACACACACACACACACACACACACACACACACACACACGCATGTAAGACAACAGTCTTAATAATAGATTGTCTCATTACATTTCTAGAGTTACTTGACACAATGTTTTCTTCTTCTTTTTGGCGAAATGCCGAAATGATAATCATTTCTCATACGTCCTGGAAATAAATTTAGTGAAAAATACCTCAGAGCAAGATACTAACGCACGTAGAGATCATTAGTGACACAATAGTTTTCTGTTACAAAAGAAATTTTACTGTCACATGAATTTTACATTATATATCCAGGACTGACCGCGGAAGCCGCACAGCCTCAAGCGACGCCCAGGCGCGACCGCCATTGTATTTTGGTACTCTCCACCACGACGCATCACCGCACCTGCTTAGGTCTGCAACAATATCCGCTGTTTCAGCAGTTATAGCCTTGGCAAATCGAAGCATTGTCACCACAAAGCTATCACCTTACAAGACAAACAACATGCAATTAGTAGATCAGAACAAATACGCTAACAGAACAAAACTGTGGTAGAACCACGGAGAAATTACCATAATTTTTACTTCGTGTGCTTGCACATGCGCAACAAGGTGAAGGGAAGAGAGATATCAACACTGTGCATTAAAACTAAGCATCACTTTTTCGAAACGAGGTAACCGTCTCCCATTGCAACCTATAAGTTTGAAATTTGGCTGTAAGTTGGCGTAAAACGTTCCTCTGTAAAAGTCTAAAAGCGTGGCGCCTTGCGATGTGACCCTCGGTCTCGACGACGCTTCCTACAGCAAGGTGTCGACACGGGCGATAAAAAGGCCACAGCTAAAAAGTCATGTGAGCTGCAAGGTGTGTTAATGGTGTCACGTTGGCACCAAATTTCACCTCAGTTCTGTCCAACGCCACCGTGGATGCGTCACGCTATGGGAAGGTCGTCACAGCCACTCTTTCTCATACTTCATTCCTTCTTTTGACGCTTCTGTGATGGAGATCACAGCCGCGACACCCAGCGCTGAAATCACCCCATTTCCTTATCAGTGGCCGAAGAAAACATTTCATACACAATGAGGCTCTGAACAGACACGGAAAGACTTCAGAGAGGGGCATAAACAGCGTCAATGAAACCACCCCTTCCCTTGGCGCGTTGATTCCCACACATTGCGAGGTCGAAAACGACAGTTGGCATTGAGATGAGAAACAGGAAGACGTTTTCCACAACCTAAGACCCTTTAAGCCCCTTGTTCGGCAACGCCCTCGGTGCCAACCATACAACACTGCTGCGCACGTTACAAATGTTATCTCTCAGAAACTTCGACACGAGCCTGGCGGCTGTGTAGGAGTGTAAAACAGGGATGACTAACTCTCAGGCGCTAGAGCAACCGCCACGCTGATTCTGTGTCGAAATTTCTAAAGCTACATTTCTGATGCTCAGCAAAGGTGTGTAGGTGGCACTAGGGTGTTGCTGAACTGGCGGGGGAGGGGGGAAGGAGATTGTGGGTCTTAGAGGGATCTTTTTTCCTTTTATTGATGCACATGCCTCAGGGGGGGAGGTGGGGGGGGCAGAAAATAAGAGGGTTCCAAAACCTTAAATACGCTCTGCTGCTTCGTATCAGGTGTAAATTTCCTCGGAGTTATTTGAACGGTCCCTAGTGTTTCCAGCCTGTACACGAGAGCAAAAATTGGACTTGCGCTACATTCCAAAGGGGTGCGATCACATTCAGTGGGGCTGCAGGCCCACGATGTCTTAAAGAAAAGTAGCAGGATCTGGTGGGGGGTTTCTGTCTCTCTCTCTCTCTCTCTTTCTCTCTCTCTCTCTCTCTCTCTCTCTCTCTCTCTCACCGAGCGAGGTGGCGCAGTGGTTAGACACTGGACTCGCATTCGGGAGGACGACGGTTCAATCCCGCGTCCGGCCATCCTGATTTAGGTTTTCCGTGATTTCCCTAAATCGCTCCAGGCAAATGCCGGGATGGTTCCTTTCAAAGGGCACGGCCGGCTTCCTTCCCCGTCCTTCCCTAATCCGATGAGACCGATGACCTCGCTGTCTGGTCTCCTTCCTCAAACCACCAACTAACCTCTCTCTCTCTCTCTCTCTCCCTCCATCTCTCTTCTGACTGGTTTGATGCGGCCTGCCACAAATTCCTGGTGGGAGGTGTAGCCAGTGTCAAATATTGCTTGTCACACTGCGAACTGTCGTTTTTGAGAGCGAAATGTGTGGGAATGTATGCGACAGGGAAAGTGGTTGCTTCATTGACACCCTTTATGCCACCCCCTGAAGCCTTTTCGTGCCGATTGTGAGTGGCGGTGTGTCTGCGATAGTTTCCTCGGTCACCCATAAAAAAACTGCGGGATTTCAACGCTTGAGGTCGCGGTTCTGACCTCTATCGCAGATGGCAGCAAAATAAGGGGTGAAATGTGGGTAAGAAGTGTTGTGACGATCTCCCCATTGTGTGACGCGTTCACTATGGTGTTGCGCAGAGTTGTGCTGAAATTTGGTGCCAATGTCATATCATTAACCCACCTTACACGTCACGTCATCTTCTGACCTCTGGCTTTTTTTTCGAATGTGTCGACACCCTGGTGTTTGCAGCGTCGCCGAACCCGAGGATGAAGTCGCAGGGCGCCACGTTTCTGCATCACTACAGAGAAAACTTGTAGGCACCTTTCAGCCAAATTTCTAACTTAAGCGTCGCAATGCAAGGCAATTATGGGGTTTCTAAAAGGTGATCCTTTAATTATTCGTTAGTTACAAATGCGTATATAATATTGAATGAAACGAAGAAAATTTAAATAACTCTCCGATTTATTTCCCTTCAGTACTTGTCACGAAACGGTGTGTGTACGTACTTACATCAAGAAATTGGTTTGACTTACGTAAACGTATGTCAGTTCATAAGGATTTGAAGAAAAAAAAATACAGACATCTGGAGATAAACTTGACATATCGGTAGTCTGCTTTCTGATCTATCCATTTTCTAATTACTATCTTCTTTTGTTATTTTATATCGTAACGTCTCTGAAAGTCTTCAGAGCCGTTAGTTCATCTGTGGCTGTTGAGCTATTGTGCTGCTCTACGCTCATGTCCGGCAGTACAGACCCCTGGTGGAAGGTAAATCACCGTACTTCGCTTAGCTCGAGCATCCCGAACAACAACGTTCATTGCTTTAGCTAGTGTGTCTACGGTAGCGCCAGCATAAACACTTCTCAAGAAAGCCTCGTCTGCTAAAAGCGCGATGGTAAAAGAAAGTAATCATATCCAGACAGGATAAAAAAGGCGATTGTTGCATGATATAGGAACACTGCTGCCGTGAATGCTACTGCTGAGCTTAAAATCCGTGTAGGGAACTCAATTATGGAAAATAAGTTGTCGGCATCCTCATATGCAGAGAGACCCAGAGAGTTGCGGTGATAATACGCTACTCTCCATTACAATTGCAAAGCCATGAAGACGACATGCGACAAATGTCAAATTAGCATGAAGTATAGAACGTGCTTGGATATGCAGATGATTAGCGTTTCAACTCAACCGTACGAAGTAGGTTGAAGTAGCGTCATTTACATACTGTATTCAAGGAAAGATTACGCAATGCATTTATCATGCAGAAATTGCATATGAATGTTGTTTGTTTGTGAGGAAATTATGTGGTACGTTGTGTAAGATAGAGAAACGTCTAACAGCACGCGTCTAAATACGACAACTGAAAGACTGTACGCCATTGGCATTGCAGTTTATCGTTCCACCACGTGGTGCTACCGTCGATCGGGATCGTGCGACTAGTCATGCGAATATGGTTCAGGACGGACACACTCTTTGCCTCGGAGGAGCTCAAAGCACCCAAGCGACTAACGCTCGAGAGGAAAGATATATTATCCTCTCGGCCGTGCAGCATCGTGCAGCTACATCATCTGACTCAGGAAATGGCATGCAATTCTTAATGGTGCCAAAACTTCAGTCATAAGAATGACTTCTGGCTTACCCCAAAGGAGTATTACAGGACCATTACATTTCACAAAAGACAGGGTGACCAGAAAGAGACTGAAAAGCTTGTGAGGACGTTGCATCGCAAGTTGTGAGTGAGATATCTGTTAACAAAAAAATTCGATGCATTGCGCCTTTACCGAGTTAATTAACACTTAAGTCAGTCAGTCAGGCTGTTCCGCTCACAAATTCAAGCGGTTCGCCAGAGGCAATGTCGCCAAACGAGTTCTTCCTTTGGTTTCCTAAAACCCAACAAACGACCGATACAGAAATTGGGCATGGGATGGTAGTAAGAATCGAACCCGAGGCAAACGGTGAGGAGTTTTGTGCGCTATGAGAACAACTGACACTAAGTGTCTCTGGCGGACCGCTTGAATTTAAGCGCTCACCGGCCTTATGTACTATGTTCAATATTAATTAACTCGGAAACGGCGCAACGTATCGAACTTTTTTCTTAATTATTATCTCTCAGCACAACCTACCATGCTAGACCCTTACAAGCTTTCCAGACTATTTCTGAGCACTCTGTATACAAACAAGCAAGTGGATAACATCGGAAGCTCCATGAGGCTTTTCGTTTACTATTGTAAACAGAGACGTCGCAACACTACAAAAATATAGCGAAATGCAAGGGAACCATCAAAAATGGTTCAAATGGCTCTGAGCACTATGGGACTTAACATCTGTGGTCATCAGTCCCCTAGAACTTAGAACTACTTAAACCTAACTAACCTAAGGACATAACACACATCCATGCCCGAGGCAGGAATCGAACCTGCGACCGTAGCGGTCACGCGGTTCCAGACTGAAGCGCCTAGAACCGCACGGCCACACCGGCCGGCTGGGAACCAGCAAAGGGTGGCGGTTGGTGTAGGGACAAATGATCGTCAACATAAACAAGTGCAATGTTTTTCGCATAAATAGGCAGGAAGACCTGTTATTGTATTATAATACAATTGTACAACAACAATCACTGGAAGCAGTGACATCCATTAACACCTAGGAGTAAGCACACGGGGCGACTGAAAGTACAACGACCATATAAAACTAATCGCAGGTAATGCAGATGCCAGAGATTCGTTGGAAGAGTCCCAGGGACGTGTATTCCACCCATAAAAGAGATAGCTTACAAAACCATCCTTCGACCAGCACGTGAACGTTGCTCTTCAGTCTGGGCTCAGCGCCAGACAGGGTTGGTAGAAGAAATAGAGAATATCCTAATAAGAACATCGTGTTTCGTTGCAAGTTCATTTGGTAAGTGCGGAGTTGTTCAGACAACCCCAGTGGCAGACGCTGTAAGAGAAGGCTTTTTGCAACATAGTGTGATTTATTGTTAAAATTTCAACAGCTTACGTTTCTAGAAGAGTCATCCAATATATTATCCTACGTGTATCTCAAACAAAGACCTTAAATGTAAAGCTGGAAAGATTCGAGCTCACTAGGAGGGTTACCAGCATTCATTCTTCCTTTGCTTCATTCGCCTTAGTATTTTGAATAGGAAGCCATGTTCGGAAACGTCATCCGACGACGCTGCAGAGCGTCAAAGTTATTGGCGCCGACGCCTGTAAATTTACGTATATACAGGGTGATTCCGGGATGATGTTACAGATCGGCAAGAATGATGGAGATGGGTAATGTATCAATTTGAGGTAAGGGTCCCTGGTTAGGAAACGAACGAGTCAAAAGTTACAAGCGACAATCATTCTGATATATCTCACAGTGGAAAACATGTACCGGTAATGCTGCTGCTATGAGCACTTGTTCATCTTCGCTAGTGTGAAAAACATCTCCTCTACTCAACATGTGCTCATAGCTCTTAGGTATGCATTTTCGAGCCCATGTTTACTCGAAATTTTTTCCTTGTTTTGGTCTATACTACCACCTCTGAAGGGTTTCATACCCAAGCAACCTTAGAAACAGCAGTACCGATACATATATTCCACTTTCAGAAGTTTCAGAATGATTTTCGATTGTAAATTTCGACTCGTTCGTTTCCGGTACGTGTTACCTCACCTCAAATTGATACATTTATCCTTTTCCATCAGCCTAGAAAGTTTGTGACATCATCACGGAATCGCCCTGTATATACATACATTCACAGGCGCCGGCATACGTAACTTTGATGGTCGGTAGCGTCGTTGGATAATGTTTCCAGACATGGGTTCCTAATCAAAATATTATGCATTCACGCCCCTCTACAAGTTCTAGAATTTTGTAACGGGACTTACTGAACACTCTGTATACTGGTAAAGAGAAAGTAAGACGCCACAGAATATCTCAGCCGAAGTTCGCTAGCAGTTGTGCCACCGAATGAGTGAGCAGCAACCGCTGTACGTGCAGCGGGCCGGGGCAGCTGCAGCGCTGACGCCAAAAGCAGGCAACACGTGCGGCTCGCGACTCGCGACTGCTGGGCGCTGTCCAAGAGGCCAGGAGCACGCCCGCTCGGCAGACAGCTGCCGACAGGCACTTGTCACCCGCTCCGTCACGCACGCCGACGTTAGCCACACCACTCATTTGTCACCAGATGGAGTAGAAGGGACTCTACTGTACTCCATCTTTTTCAAGTGGCTGGTCGGACGTTATCTTCGCAACGGTGCAAAAAAGTGAATGTCAGTAAATTTCGCATGAAGGACACTGGTTCCCATCTACTACTGCAACCATTATATCGCTCCGGATACATTCTAAGGTTGGAGGATGAATTCCAAATTGAGAAACGCAATGACAGGTTAAAAGTGTGTTCGGAACCATCGCCTTCCAGGGATACTGCTCTCACTGGATGAGAAAGAAATTACACTGCTCGCCATTGAGGCTGCAACACCAGGAGGGGTAGCAAGTACCGAAATTTTACGTACTGTACCCATATAGTAGAAAGAGCACGTTATCCAGTTTATGCGAGGGCTACTTTTTTTTCAACCTCTGATCAGTCGCGAAATGGAAACTACAGTGAAAATCAAAAATATTTTATTTGCAACATATAGCTACATCTTCCAGATATGTCTCTACATAATCGCCACTTCGATTTACATTTCTGTCGTAGCGTGGGACAAAATTTCCAATACACTCGTCATAGAAGGCAGCCGCCTGTGACTTCCACCAGTTTCCGACATAGGTGTCCAGCTTGTTGTCTGTGCCAAAATGCTGTCCACATAACCAGCGGTTCATGTCAGCGAAGAAATGAAAATCAGACGGAGGCGAATCCGGGTTGTATGGAGGGTGATCAAATGCTTCCCACTGAGAACGCTGCAGGAGTGTTTTCGTTGCCCCTGTGGCCAAGAACAGTTTTGGAGATGGAAATGCATCACAGATACGTTATGTGGGCTGCATGAAAATAGGCGAAATCTCTCAGTAGGACTTCGCACTTCGTGGGAGACGTTATCTAGAAGATAAATTTACGTGCTCACTGTGCCGTCATAACTAATAATTGTGACGTGACGCGATGTACAGGTGTATTAGAGACATTCTGCAACACATCTGCGTAAAATTTGACCAGCCTTTTCACTGTGGTTTTATTTTAGAGATCGATCAGAGGCAGAAAAAATAGCCCTCATAGGTAATTTGACGACACACGTGGCGCCAATTTCAGAACTACTGGCGATACTTCTGCCAGCAATGCTGGCTGTAACCCACATGGGTACCGAGTCGCACTGAGCTTGGATGAGCAATGTGGGTATGCCATTCCATGGTGCTTCAACACGTTGCCAGTGGGTGAGAGAGACCGCTAAAACGTCCTGTCTAGGACAACAGTCATACACCCTCTGTATCGTGGCAGGTCAGGACACATGAGCAACAAAGCGTCTTGCTTTATATTGTTAACTTCACGGAGGCCTCGAAAACAGGACGCAACTAACTGCGTTATCACATCTCATCCTGAAATGTAAAGGCTGATATCTTCACTGTCAGCTACGCAAACCAGAGGTGATCGTATCTTGAACCCAGTGGAACTTCATACCATCACACCAGACGTTGGACCCGTAAGCTAAGGACGAATGCAACATCAGAGCCTGCACGCACAGGTACGATCCTCATGAAGCTGTGCCCACAACTGCAGAACATCTTGAAGATGACGGGGCGCAACTCCTATGTCATCAGGAGAAGCCGCAGCAATGGTCGCCATGCTCACAGTCCGCCGTGCTCCAGGTGTCGTCGTTCTAACTGCTAGACTGGCTGCAAACTAACCCAGTTCCTACTTGAACGTACATGACGTGGTTATACGATCCTGCACGATCGAGCGAACAGCCGGTGGTCACGTGCGGCGGTTGCGAAGACACCGAGTATGAACCTTCTCACAACACAGATCCTACATTCACGTGACAACCTTATCATCCAAGAAGGGGATTTAAGTCCAGCTACTATCGAATGCCAGTACAGCGACTCAACCACTGCAGCAGATCTCTCCCTCGTTATCTACCGAGATAGCTAAACGTCTGCAAAATCTCTTCGACGATTAGAATCCGAACTGGAGGTTTCTCAAGAGCAATGAACTCTTTTCTTGAAGCAAATTTTGTACTGTGGGGATCAACAGCTGTAGAATTGAATCATGACGTATAAGACCGCTTTATTTCTGATCGAGCTACTTTCGCGGCGTTAGATGAAGATGATGATGATGTTTGGTTTATGGGGCATTTAACTGCTCGGTTATCAGCGCCCGTACAAATTCCCAATCTTTGCTCGCCACTTTCATGAATGAGCATGAAAAGATGAGGACAACACAAACACCCAGTCATCTCGAGGCAGGTGAAAATCCCTGACCACGCCGGGAATCGAACGCGGGACCCCGTGCTCGGGATGCGAGAATGCGACCGTGAGACCACGAGCTGCGGACGCGGAGTTAGAGCCACACCTTCAGGGGTACATCTGTATGCAAACAAAAGTAAAAATGAATGAAGATCCTGTTTCGGTTAATAAGTAGCTATACTGTATACGAAGCTATAAAGGAAAATTTGTGTACTCACATTTATGATTTATTATTTATTTCTTATTTTTTGTGGTAAGGTCTTATGGGACCAAACTGCTGAGCTCATCGGTCCCTAAGCCTACACACAACTTAATCTAACTTAAACTTACTTACGATATGGACAACACACCCACCCATGTCCGAGGGAGGACTCGAACCTCGGACGTGGGGCGCCGCACAGACCGTGACATGGCGCTCAGACCGCGCAGCTACCCCGCACGGCTATTTATTATTAATTTGTTATTTGTTTATTAATTTATTTATTATTGATGATTTATGATTTATTCCAAACGATAAGCAGTAGAAGACGCAGAATTGATTGTCTAGTTGTGAGAAAACTGTTTAACCGTGAAAAGGTCGATGGTCCAATTTAAAATAGAGCATAGGGAAGGGAACATCATCCCGATACAGGAAAACTGGGAAAAATATAAAGTAGTAATCCAAATGGATCTAAATAAAAGGACTGGAGAAAGGAAAACATAATATCTTATACAGACATACGTAAAGCTTAACATCGTCGTCACAACATGAGGTCCGCAGTGAGCGCCTAGATGAGCGAAGTAGACACGGCGCCGATGGCGGTAAAGATTACGGGCGCATGCACATAAGAACGTGTGCAACGGAAGGCGACGTGGGTATAGAACTGTAAACAGTGACACACGAAGTTGGTAGCATCGTTACCAGTAATTTTATTTAGATAGCGATCTATTTTGTATGCAACATTTCATTTAAACTTGCGTTATCGAACAATCATACAAACTCTGCTTTGAGATTTATTTTACATTGTCATTGTGAATGTACCTTTCACCGCTTCCACTATAATCTGTTTTATCTTTGACATCCGTTTGATTTTCCACCGTATTCTTATTCCAGTTTTCCTGTATCGGGATAGTGTTCCCTACTTTCTGCTCTATTTTAAATTGCACTGGCGACCTCTTTACGGTTAAATAGTTTTTTCACAACTGAACAAAAGATGTTTGGTCACCTACTGCTTATCAAAAATGGTTCAAATGGCTCTAAGCACTATGGGACTTAAACATCTGAGGACATCAGTCCCCTAGAGATAGAACTACTGAAACCTAACTAACCTAAGGGCATCACACACATCCATGGCCGAGGCAGGATTCGAACCTGTGACCGTAGCAGCGGCGTGGTTCCGGACTGAAGCGCCTAGAACCGCTCGGCCACAATGGCCAGCTACTGCTTATCGCCTGAAATAAATTATAAATGTGAGAACATAATTTTTTCTATATAGCTTCGTGTATAGCACAACAACATTTTGACCGAAAGATGATCTTTATTCGCGTTTTACTTTTATTTACAGAGAGATGTATCCCTGAAGATGTTGCTTTAACGCCGCGAAACTATTTGGACAAAAAAAAAAAAAAAAAGATTTATCATACAGCTGAAGCGGTCTTATTCATCATGATTCATTTCTTACAGCCTCGGGCACGATACGTTACACTTGCTCCGCAGATTCGAGTTGTCTGTCATTTAACTAGACTTATTCTATCGTGCAACCATAGCTAACATAATAGATAAAATGTACAGGCACTTTAGAATGCTTCAGAATAGTTCTATAGTTTAAGAAATGAGCAAAAACACAGAACATTAGTAATGATAACGTGATAAGCGTTAACTAAAGATGATGATGTTCCAACAGAAATGGTGAACGGTTGAGGCAAAGAAATACTAAAGGAACTTGAAAAATTGTTTTCAGAATGTCTGCCGAGGAAGAGAAATCCACAAAACAGGAACAATACAATCTGATTTAGAAAAGAGGGAAAAAAACACATAAACATAAAAGAAACCAACACTCTCCTCCGAGATACGTATAAGGTATTCACCCAAATGATCACCAATCACATAGAAAAAACTTAGATTGTAATCAGGCAAAAAAAATGGCTGTAGAAGTGAAATGTACAGTAGAACTTTTGCATGTCCTAAACGAAAGTCTATAACGTAGCTATGATTTTGAATTGCCGAATTGCCTCCATGCCCGGGGTACGTTGATTTTGAAAAAAAAAAAAAAAAAGCTTTTGAATCAATTTCTGCTACATCAGTTACTAAACTCCTCACGAAGTCAGGTAGTGAAAGTAAAGCAAAGAGTGAACGTGTCGCTACTGCAGTTCCCATTACACCTTCTTTAGGATAGGGAGACATTTGGATTTGAGAGAGGAGTTTGTCAAGGGGATTCTTTGTCACCAAAACTATTCTTAGAGCAAGCTTCCTTAAATGGGGGAAATGGAGAAGGAATATGTGTTAATGAAACGTTTCTCAACTAGCTTCGTTTCATGATGACTTCTAACTGTTTGCCTCGAGAGCACATAGAATTCAGCAGCTGCTAGAGCAACCTAATAGAACGAGATCGAATTTGAAACAGAAAATCAATTATGATAATGATTAACAGATATATCAAGTGGCTCTAAGCACTATGGGACTTAACATCTGAGGTCATCAGTCCCCTAGACCTAGAACTACTTAAACCTAACTAAACTAACGACATCACACACATCCATGGCCGAGGTAGGATTCATACCTGCGACCATAGAAGCAGTGCGGTTCCGGACTGAAGCGCCTAGAACCGTTCGGCCACAGTGGCCGGCCCTTTCAGAGGTGTTGTAACTAAAAGTTATTTAATTAATTTCTTCGGCGGTTACTGTCACCCAGGTTCTTAAAAAACTTGGCTTCAGTCAAGAGTAAAAGATATAAATCAAACGCCAAAGTAAGGTTGCCTACATTTTTTCCAAGCATTAACGAAAGGATGTCCAGTGAAATGAAGCGTGTAGGTTAAATAACCTCATCAAGTTTCGTTACGTACTTGAATACAAAATATGGATAATTTTGTTGCGAATACGATGGTATAGGGTTGTCTTAGCAAAAGTAGGATATCCTCGGGTTGTCACGATTTTGCTTCTACGACAGCAACAGCGGTGCCACTTTGCTATCCGGTTTCTGACAAAGATAAACAGGAAGTACTGAAGATGGAATTAGAAGTTTTTGATCGTCTACTCGCAATTGACCTTAAGAAACGGAAAACACTCCTCCCCATCTCCACTAGCACCAATTCCACCGGTGCTTTCCCTGTGTATTGGTGAAATGGTACAAACAGGCAAATCCACATTAGCCAAGACATTTAAATGTCAAGTCCACGGGGTTCAGCCGTTAAAAGTCGACGTTGAAAGTGTAGATCGATTTTGATTCTTACACCAGATTGGATCCTCCTTGCCAAAAAATAATAAAGGGACAGTCAGTCAATAATGATGGCACTTACTCAGAATTTGATTTCAGTATTATTGCTTCTGATTACTTTTGCTATTTGAAATCATTTTTATAAATCTTACATTAATGAAATTGTTTAAATTATAGCAAAGGCATCAATCTGTTTTTAAAATATTGAATTATTCATTTTTTCACTTATTAACCCAACGTAGTAAGTAAAATACATAAAATATGGAAGGCAAGTGAGTATTACGAGTACACATGGTGAGTCAGTAGAGTCAGGAGCATCAGGAGGAAAGGCATACGCTTTGAGGGATCAAAGTATTAGTGATTCTGAACGGAACATTTCATATGGAACATATGCCCAATTTCAAATAGTCTCCGAGATATAACACATTTCATATCACTTTTGTACGTTTTTCTTGAATAACTCGAAAACCATACCCTCCTGCGAAAACGTGACGCCGTACAAAACCAACTAACATTAAATTTCCTACTTGACCTTAGGAAGTCTTCTGTTCAGAATTTCTTGTACGAGTATTATCACCCCTCGAAGACTACCTTTCCTCCTGACTCACCCTGTATTGTGGGACTAATTGCATGCTTCAAAATCTGAAATACTGAGCGCATATTTCAAACACCGCAAGCTTTTTCTTCTTCGTTGTTGTCTCTTTGTCATGCCAGGTTAAAGAGCACGTTTTATCTTGTGAGCAAGTTTTGACAGTTTCTTTTTCTTCTTTTCTTCCCAAAACCTCTTTATGATTTCGCTTTTTTCAAATGGTTTTTAAGCTTTCCCTGCGAATTTTTGATTTGTAACTAGGATTTCAAAGACTTCGCGTTCTCTTATTGTATCTTCTGTGGGATTCATTTCTCGCAAGTGCTGCTTAACTTCTTCTAACCAATAAATTCTTATCTTTTCTGAATTTATCATGTAAATTATTTTTTTTTGTTAATCTAATGTTGTCCATTCTGTAGAAGTGACTTGTACGTATCGCATCAGTGAACTTGTCTAGTGTTGTGTATAAGACCGTAATTTTTCTTTTTAATACGTATACCATTTATATTAGTGGGGCCATAAAGTTTTCGTGGAATTTTTCGCTCTACCTTTGCAGTTTCATCAGTTTTTGAATGGCCTCCCAAAGTTTTGGTTTCTGAGGAATGTAATGCTTCAGGCAGGACAACTATCTCGTAATGCCGAAGTTTCGCATTACGGGATATCACTCGTTCATTGTAGTGATTCCATGTTATTGCGTAAGCTTTCTGGAGTTTAGCGGCTTTTTTTAAAAATTGACATTACATTATAGTCCAGATGGCTCTACGAATTCTCCTAGACAATGTTCCCTGTTTCGTTTGTAGCGGTGATCTTCTGATATTTTTATGTAAATTTTCCATCAAGTGAGTCTCCTCATATTTGAAAGGCTGTCTTTGTCGTTATCTCATGTAACTTCTCCTTGGCGTGCTTGGTTTTTCTCAGTTGGATCGTCAGCAAAAGCTAGTCACTTCACTTTAATTCTCTGTCTCGAGGTCCCTGGATTTCTCTCTCTCTCTCCCACGCCCTGATGATTTTATTTTAATACAATGTTAAAGACAAGCGGGTAGAGGTCATCTCCTTGTGGAACTTCTATATGTGCCTCAAAAGGATCAAACATTTCACTCAGAGACTTACTTGAGATGTTGTCTCTGTGAGAGTCTGGTAGATTAGTTCACTAATGTTCCTGTCAACCCTGAGTTTATCTAAAGTGTCAAAAACGGTTTGTCTTTCAACAGAGTCATACGCCTTCTTGATTTTCGCAAAGGTGACGTATGTGTTGATACTTCGACGTACTCTTAGTACTGTTTTCAAAAAGCAACTCTGTTCAGCACACGATCTGTCTTTCTTAAATCCCACTTAGTGTTCTTCAGTCAAATGATCTGTTTGCTGTCCAGCTCTGTTTAAGAGAGTTTTGGATAGACCTTTCTGTAAAAGTTCATACTTAATAATAATAATATTATTTTATTAACTTTTTTGCCAAAAACAGATTGTTAGCGGTAATGTAGCTTTCTATAACTTTTTATACACCATTACTATTTATACTATAATAATAATTATTATTATTTGCATTATTAACTCATTTTTGTTTAAATTATGATTGTTACTGTTATCAACATAAATGTTATTAACACCAAAACGGATTCTCGGTGGTTAGTAGAAATGGGCATACGGACACACTTTTCCTCGTCGAGTGTCTCACATGCCGCAGTGATTCTGCGTCTTTCTCTATCACAAAGGTTTGTATGTTCACTGTTTCCTGTTATGCCACGCTCTTGTACCCAATTATTGAAACTGAAAATCGCGAAAACCATAACACTGGTCTAGTTTTACTAAAGCAGCGCTGTACATCGTGTTTGCAATGAAATTATCCACATTCTATATGTAATTATATAAGGAAGCTTGATGAGGGTAATTTTGTTTACATTTGACAACATTTCATTAATGTCTGGAAAACGGCAGGCAACCTTACTTTGGCGTTTTATTTACTTGTTTTACTCTTACTTGGTGCTAATTTTTTCTAAGAAACTGCATTTGCTATCGCAAAAATTTAAGTAACCTTTAATTAGAAACGTCTCTGCAGGGATATAGGGAAGCAACCCAGGCACGTTTCGTTAGGAAGTCACATTGTATAAAATATACACACGAAGAATTAACGCATTAGTCCACCTCTGGTACTTGTGCAAGCAGTTATTCAGCTTCACATTTATTCACAGAGTTGTTGGATGCTCTTCTGAGGGATATCGTGCCATATTCTGTCCAATTGGCGTGTTACATCATCAAAATCCCACAATGGTTGAACTTCGAACCCACAGCACTTCAAACGTTCTGAATTGGAGGGAAATCCGGTAACCTTACTGGCCAAGGCAGGGTTTCGCAAGCACGCTGACAAGCAGTAGAAACTCGCTGTATGCAGGCGGGCGTTATCTTGCTGAAATGCAGTAACATGGTGGCTAGCCATGAAGGGTAACAAAATGGCGAATAGAATATCATCGACGTTCCGCTGTGCTTAAACCATCACCACAGACTGTTGTGCTGTATGGCGGACAAAAGTCAGGCTGATTTCCCATCGCTGTCCAGGACGTATGCAGACAGTCCTTAGGCCTGGAATCTGAAGTACAAGTGTCTTCAGAGAGTCGCGTTTCGAATTGAACCACCAAGACCAGCGAAGACCTGACTGGCCATGCCCCACATAACAGTGGGATACCAATCTGACTGTCGCCCACCGTACAGCCCAACGATCATGAGTGGAGGTCTGAAGTGCCATTTCTTTTCAAAGCAGGACCCTTTGGTTGTCATCCGTGACACAACTGCAACTTACATTTCAACAACATAATGCCTGCCCACATACACAGCGAGAGTTTCTACTGCTTGTCTTCATGCTTGCCAAACCCTACCTTGGCCAGTGAGGTCACCGGATCTCTCCCAAATCGAGAACGTTTGGAGAATTGTGGGTAAGACGCTCCAACCATCTCAGGATTTTGACGATTCAGCGCACTAATTGGAAGGAATTTGGCACAATATCACACAGGAGGATATCTGACACCTCTGTCATTTAATGCCAAGCCAAGAAACTGCTTGCATAAGAGACAGAGGTGGAGAACTATGTTACTGACTTGCTCAATTTGTGAAGCTCTTTGTCTTGAATAAATCATTCAATTTTTCTGAAATTGTGTTTGTTTGTCTGTACATGTACATCTCAAGTACAGATTTCCATCCAGTTTGGATAATTCCTTCATGGTGCATAGTTTCTTTTTTTGTCCTAGAGTGCACATTTTATTAGGAAACTAGATGAAGGAAGGTTGATTTAAGTTGGGTTCTTGTACTCTAACGTTCGACTGCCTAGTGAAGCTGAAGCTAGTTCTTCTAGAGAGAGAAACATGATCTTAGAGAGATAAGGCAGCTCAGAAGATGGCACCTTGAGGCTGAAGCGGTCTGCCATAGTGAGCTCCGTGTTGACAGCGATGTGCAGAAGCGCCAGAGAGGCTTCATCATCTGTGATGAGGCCCGCAGCTGCCACCATCACTGCTGGAATTGGTTCCTCCGTCACCAGGATTTCCTCTGACGCTGGGACCTCCTCCTCTGTCGCTGGGGCCTCCTCCTCTGTCGCTGTCGCTGGGGCCTCCTCCTCTATTGCCGGGGCCTCCTCCTCTGTCGCTGGAGCCTCCTCCTCTGCAGCTGGGGCCTCCTCCTCTGCTGCAGCCCCCTCTTCTGCAGCCGGGGCTCCCTCTTCCGTAGCTGGGGCTCCTTCTTCTGTCGCTGGGGCTCCTTCTTCCGTCGCTGGGGCTCCCTCTTCTGTCGCTGAGTCTCCCTCTTCCATCTCTGTGGCTCCCTCTTCCATCGCTGGGGCTCCCTCTTCCATCACTGGGGCTCCCTCTTCCATCACTGGGGCTCCCTCTTCTGCCACTGGGGCTCCCTCTTCCATCGCTGGGGCTCCCTCTTCTGTCACTGGAGCTTCCTCACTTGACGCTGGGGCTCCCTCTTCTGATGCTGGGGCTCCCTCTTCTGCTGGTGGGGCCCTCTCTTCTGCTGCCACTGGCACCTCCTGCCCACGGTCCTCTGCCTCTGCCACCTGATCAGATGCAGGCAGTCTTCGATATTGACATTTGCAGGTGCCCTTCACACCAAATTTGGCTGCCAGCACGACCTCCATCTCCACCGCTGGTGGGACCTCCTCCTCTGACAGTGCCCCCTCTTCTGGCACTGGGCCCCCCTCTTTGGACGCCAGAGTCTCCTCCTCCGAGGCTGGAACGACCCCCTCTGACACTGCAACCTCCTCCTTGACAGCTGTAACCTCCTCTTCCATAGGTGAGACCCTCTCCTCTGTGGCAGAGAGCTCCTCCTCTGCTGTTGGGACATCCTCCTCTGCAACTGTGACCTCTTCCTCTGAGGCCTGGACCTCTTCCTCTGATGCCTGGACCCCTTCCTCTGAGGCCGGGACCTCTTCTTCTGAGGCCGGGACCTCTTCTTCTGAGGCTGGGACCTCTTCTTCTGAGGCCGGGACCTCTTCTTGAACCTCTTCTTCTGAGGCTGGGACCTCTTCTTCTGAGGCTGGGACCTCTTCTTCTGAGGCTGGGACCTCTTCTTCTGAGGCTGGGACCTCTTCTTCTGAGGCTGGGACCTCTTCTTCTGAGGCTGGGACCTCTTCCTCCGAGGCCGGAACCTCTTCTTCCGATGCCGGAACCTCTTCCTCCGAGGCCAGGACCTCTTCCTCCGAGGCCGGGACCGCTTCCTCCGAGGTCGGGACCTCTTCCTCCGAGGCTGGGACCTGTTCTTCTGAGGCTTGGACCTCTTCCTCTGAGGCTGGGACCTCTTCCTCTGAGGCTGGGACCTCTTCCACTGAGGCTGGGACCACCTCTTCTGATGCCACAATCTCTTCTGATGCTGGGACCTCCTCCTCGGAGGCTGGGGTCTTCTCCTCCATGCTGGGTGTCACCTGCATCATACAACAGGATAGCGACCTCCTCTCGAATAGTACTTTCACTGTAAGTGGTGGAATTACCTTACAGTGACTCTAATACTCGTCACTTCTCTTCCTATGCAGTTATTTATTGATGACGCACTTCTAGGTGTTCAGCCTAGTTGTTGATTCCATTTTACGCATAATATTATGATGAAATAATATTCCCAGATTGTGTTATTATGTGCACTAGATGCCTGGGCTCCAATCTCACTCTGAAGAACTGTTGGTGTCACAAGGCTATTATTACCTGGGTTCAACTCCTGGCGCCTGATACATGCTGTAATGCACTTTTTTTCTTTTTTTTCCAGAGACTGGGTAATAATCTGTGGAACGCTCATCGATTCAACATTTACCAGCTGTGGTTGATGAGATGGCTAGGCGGATCTTTGCATAGTGTCTGCTGGATCTCAGGCCTTGGTTAAATTGAAATGTCCATGCCGACTGATTAGGTTTTCCAGCATCTTTATCACCCTGTTCCAGATACATGGCGTTAGCATTGCGATACTGGTCTCATAGTATTTCATTTCACAATTGTGCCTCAGGCTGGGCTCTGTTTGCTTGTTTGTACATGTACAGCACAAGGACCGATTTCCGTTCAATTCACGTAATTTCCTTGGCTGATTTAGTGGAGTAAGTCGATGGGATTCCTTGCACCTTTCATTATTTGGTCTAATAGTCAGCCCTAAGTAAGACGTCGCATGAATGCATGGATGCATGGAAAGCCCTACCAAACAGGCTTCGGAAGCTAGATCATGTGCAACATTTAAAAACAAAAAAAAAGGCATTTTGTATTTCTTGACGATAGTGGATAATAAAATACATCATAGTCTGGTTGGAGCCCAGGCAACAGCTACGACTAACAACACAGAGCACTCCATAAAATTTAATCAGCAACTGGGCTGGGCACCCAAAAGAAAACACTAATTAGTCACCCTGAGAAAGCGTGAGGTATCACAAATAATTAATATTATCTGATTTGAAAACAATCATAAACACCTATTAGGGACAGAGCATGAGCCCCACAGCGTGAGTAATACAGGATGGATCAGGAAGTAATGGATTCTTTTTTTGCTTAAGATACTTACAGTTAACAGCATTGTTACAAATCCATTATGAGAGAGATGTGGCTAAAATACAGAGACTGCTTCTCACATCAGTAAACGCAATCGGCCTCAAGCATACTACATCGAAAAGTTTTAACAGTCTTCGGGTGCAGATGTACCATTAAAATATGTATCTAGGACCACAAAAGACAAATCAGCAAATTCTGATATTGTGGTGCGATGATCACTTATAAAATAAGTCTTCATGATAACTAGGTGAAACTCCCATCCTCCTACTTAACAGTTTAGGCAGAAGATCAGAAACAACTCAAAATATCAATATACACATAACACACACACACACACACACACACACACACTTTATTGTCACCTAAAATTCAGTGTTAGTTTGTCAATAATCGAACTTCTGCTCTCTTGTCGTGAAACACAATATGGTCAGCTAAAACGTTGCTAACTTCAATCAGTACTCCACAACTATCACAAACTGGTGGGTCGTCGCATCTTAGAACGAATGTAGGTGTCAGAGGGCTGTGGCCTTTCGAAGACGTGTTAAGTAGATTTTATGATGTCTCACTGATCGATAGAAGATGCTTGATTGTCGTATAGCTGCTTTTATTTGTTGCAGTTCGTTATCTCCTGCCACTCTTAATCCCCTGACACATTAAGGATTACTCAGAAATGACGCATAGTAGCAGTGGATCACATTCCGTGAGGAGAAAACCTTCTTGGCGGCGGTATCGATTGGATCATTCCATAGATTCCAACGTGTACTGGTACCTAGCAGAATGACAGCTTCTTCCTTTGTCCTTGAAACTGGAAATTGGCGTAGTGGTTAATGCGGAGTGTAGATGCTAGACTATTTGCAAAGCACTTAGCCAATCGGAGCAGATGAGGAACATTAACCTGTACATGTCTCTTTGATCTACAACTCTCAGAATCGCATAGACATCAGCGCATTAAATAAAACTAACCACCTGGGGAGTCGGATTCAGGGCAGACGTTCCGCGTAAACAATGGAACAGCCATAACTGACCCCAAGTATGGAGATGTCAGTATATACTATTTTAAAATCATCGTGCTCATTTAAAACGCTGAAAAAATTGTTTCTAACGCATACGAGCAATATTCATCAGCAAACGGTTATACATAAGTGTTGGTGTACCATTTAGAATAGAAAACATAATATGAATGTTAAGCTCTGTTCTCTACGGTTTTCAAAATACAGGTATTTCAAATTACCAGAAAAGGGAACCGTGCAACTGACAATAAAGTGTCTCATCGTTATTTATGACGAAACCGATTTGAAAACTGAAGTCCTATTTGACATCAGCTGTGCTATTTACTGGTGACACATGAAAACTGGTGACGGACTGGGACACAGAACCGTATTTCCCGCTTACTGCAAGCCATCGCCTTAACCACGCAGCTATTTGTGCAAGCTTCCCAGACTAATCCAAACCTCCATATGCCATACTGTCCAATCCCATAATTCTTGAGTCCTTGTGGTTCCCGCAACACAGAGAGAGAATGTTATCATCGTAGTTTTTAGCCTGTCTGTTCATGAAATACTTATTTTGCAACGTGTGTGTTATACAACGTCCGCCTGTTATTATACAATGTCCTTCAGGCATGCACGCATGTGGAAACAACACAGTATGAAACCCTGTCTAATAGCACGGAAGAAATGACGCCTTGGTAGGTGGCTGGAGGGAGTTGCTACTACATCCACACACAGGACACCTAATTCCCATAATTATGGGGGGAGGGGGGGGGGCGATAGGCTCTGACGCCACATGCAATCACATCCCAGATTTGTTCTGCCGGTTTCGGATCTGGCAAGTTGGGAGGCCAGAACATAACTTGGAACTCACCACTGTGTTCCTCGAACCGCTCCTCACCCTCCTGGCCTTGTGACGTGGCTCATTATGTACACTCCTGGAAATGGAAAAAAGAACACATTGACACCGGTGTGTCAGACCCACCATACTTGCTCCGGACACTGCGAGAGGGCTGTACAAGCAATGATCACACGCACGGCACAGCGGACACATCAGGAACCGCGGTGTTGGCCGTCGAATGGCGCTAGCTGCGCAGCATTTGTGCACCGCCGCCGTCAGTGTCAGCCAGTTTGCCGTGGCATACGGAGCTCCATCGCAGTCTTTAACACTGGTAGCATGCCGCGACAGCGTGGACGTGAACCGTATGTGCAGTTGACGGACTTTGAGCGAGGGCGTATAGTGGGCATGCGGGAGGCCGGGTGGACGTACCGCCGAATTGCTCAACACGTGGGGCGTGAGGTCTCCACAGTACATCGATGTTGTCGCCAGTGGTCGGCGGAAGGTGCACGTGCCCGTCGACCTGGGACCGACGCACGGATGCACGCCAAGACCGTAGGTTCCTACGCAGTGCCGTAGGGGACCGCACCGCCACTTCCCAGCAAATTAGGGACGCTGTTGCTCCTGGGGTATCGGCGAGGACCATTCGCAACCGTCTCCATGAAGCTGGGCTACGGTCCCGCACACCGTTAGGCCGTCTTCCGCTCACGCCCCAACATCGTGCAGCCCGCCTCCAGTGGTGTCGCGACAGGCGTGAATGGAGGGACGAATGGAGACGTGTCGTCTTCAGCGATGAGAGTCGCTTCTGCCTTGGTGCCAATGATGGTCGTATGCGTGTTTGGCGCCGTGCAGGTGAGCGCCACAATCAGGACTGCATACGACCGAGGCACACAGGGCCAACACCCGGCATCATGGTGTGGGGAGCGATCTCCTACACTGGCCGTACACCACTGGTGATCGTCGAGGGGACACTGAATAGTGCACGGTACATCCAAACCGTCATCGAACCCATCGTTCTACCATTCCCAGACCGGCAAGGGAACTTGCTGTTCCAACAGGACAATGCACGTCCGCATGTATCCCGTGCCACCCAACGTGCTCTAGAAGGTGGAAGTCAACTACCCTGGCCAGCAAGATCTCCGGATCTGTCCCCCATTGAGCATGTTTGGGACTGGATGAAGGGTCGTCTCACGCGGTCTGCACGTCCAGCACGAACGCTGGTCCAACTGAGGCGCCAGGTGGAAATGGCATGGCAAGCCGTTCCACAGGACTACATCCAGCATCTGTACGATCGTCTCCATGGGAGAATAGCAGCCTGCATTGCTGCGAAAGGTGGATATACACTGTACTAGTGCCGACATTGTGCATGCTCTGTTGCCTGTGTCTATGTGCCTGTGGTTCTGTCAGTGTGATCATGTGATGTATCTGACCCCAGGAATGTGTCCATAAAGTTTCCCCTTCCTGGGACAATGAATTGACGGTGTTCTTATTTCAATTTCCAGGAGTGTAGTTGGAAAATGCCACTGGCGTCAGGTAACAAGATCGTCATGAAGGGTTGTACGTGGGCGGCAACCACTATACAATACTCCTTGGCCACCATGGTGCCTTGCACGAGCTCCACTAGACTCACGGATGCCCGAGTGAATGTTCCCCAGAACATAATGGAGCCGCCGCCAGCTTGTCTCCGTTCCTTAGTACAGGTGTCAAGGAGCTGTTCCCCTGGAAGACGACGGATTCACGCCTCCCATCGGCATGATGAAGAAGGTACTGGGTTTCATCAGACCACTCAATGGTGTGCTACAGCACCAACATCCATTGCCGATAGCTACGTTCCCATTTCAGTGCTAATTACCGATATTGTGCTGTTAACATTGGCACATGCATGTGTTCTCGGCTGCGGAGGCCTATCGTTAGGAATGTTCATTGCACTGTGTGCTCAGGTACAGTTGTACTCTACCAAGCATTAAAGTCTAATTTTAGTTCTGCCACAGTTCGCCGCCTGTGCATTTTTACAAGTCTGCCAAGCCTCCAACGTCTGACATATTTAACGAGGGGTGGCCGCCCAACCCTACGACGTCTGGACGTGTTTTCACCTTGGTTTCGCTACATTGAAGACACTCACCAGAGCACTCCTCGAACAACCGACAACGTCATCCAGTTTCCAAAATGCTCATGCCTAGCTTTGGGCCATTACAATTTACCCTCCGCGAAACTCAAGATAGATTGCGCGCCTTCCCCACTCTATACCTGGACCTCATGCTCTCTGATACTTGATGCCACAAGGGCATGTCTGCCTGGCAGTCATTCCTAGCCACGTATATTCTGACTGACCAAAACATACAGGGTGGTCCATTGATAGTGACCGGGCTAAATATCTCACGAAATAAGCATCAAACGAAAAAACCACAAGAACGAAACTCGTCTAGCTTGAAGGGGGAAACCAGATGGCGCTATGGTTGGCCCGCTAGATGGCGCTGCCATAGGTCAAACGGTTATCAACTGCGTTTTTTAAAATAGGAACCCCGATTTTTTATTAAATGTTCGTGTAGTACGTAAAGAAATATGAACGTTTCAGTTGGACAACTTTTTTCGCTTTGTGATAGATGGCGCTGTAATAGTTACAAACGTGTAAGTACGTTGCATCACGTAACATTCCGCCAGTGCCGACGGTATTTACTTGGTGATACGTTACCCGTGTTAAGATGGACCGTTTACCAATTGCGGAAAACGTCGATATCGTGTTGATGTATGGCTATTGTGATCAAAATGCCCAACGGACGTGTGCTATGTATGCTGCTCGGTATCCTGGACGGCATTATCCAAGTGTCCGGACCGTTCGCCGGATAGTTACGTTATTTAAGGAAACAGGAAGTGTTCAGCCACATGTGAAACGTCAAGCACGACCTGCAACAAATGATGCCCAAGTAGGTGTTTTTGCTGCTGTCGCGGCTAATCCGCACATCAGTAGCAGATAAATTGCTCGAGAATCGGGAATCACAATAACGTCGGTGTTGAGAATGCTACATCAACATCGATTGCACCCGTTCCATATTTCTATGCACCAGGAATTGCATGGCGACGACTTTGAACGTCGTGTACAGTTCTGCCACTGGGCACAAGAGAAATCACAGGACGATGACAGATTTTTTGCACGCGTTCTATTTACCGACGAAGCGTCATTCACCAACAGCGGTAACATAAACCGGCATAATGCACTATTGGGCAACGGAAAATCCACGATGGCTGCGACAAGTGGAACATCAGCGACCTTGGCGGGTTAATGTATGGTGCGGCATTATTGGAGGAAGGATAATTGTCCCCCATTTCATCGATGGCAATCTAAATGGTGCAATGTATGCTGATTTCCTACGTAATGTTCTACCGATGTCACTACAAGATGTTTGACTACATGACAGAATGGCGATGTACTTCCAACATGGTGGATGTCCGGCACATAGCTCGCGTGCTGTTGAAGCGGTATTGAATAGCATATTTCATGACAGGTGGATTGGTCGTCGAAGCACCATACCAAGGCCCGCACGCTCACCGTATCTGACGTCCCCGGATTTCTTTCTGTGGGGAAAGTTGAAGGATATTTGCTAGCGTGATCCACCAACAACGCCTGACAACATGCGTCAGCTCATTGTCAATGCATGTGCGGACATTACGGAAGGCGAACTACTAGCTGTTGAGAGGAATGTCGTTACACGTATTGCCAAATGCATTGAGGTTGACGGACATCATTTTGAGCATTTATTGCATTAATGTGGTATTTACAGGTAATCACGCTGTAACAGCATGCGTTCTCAGAAATGATAAGTTCACAAAGGTACATGTATGACATTGGAACAACAGTAATAAAATGTTCAAACGTACCTATGTTCTGTATTTTAATTTAAAAAAGCTACCTGTTACCAACTGTTCGTCTAAAATTGTGAGACATTTGTTTGTGACTATTACATAGCCATCTATCACAAAGCGAAAAAAGTGGTCTAACTAAAACATTCATATTTCTTTACGTACTACGCGGATATGTAACAAAAAATTGGGGATCATATTTTAAAAAACGCAGTTGAAATCCGTTTGACGTATGGCAGCGCCATCTAGCGGGCCAACCATAGCGCCATCTGGTTTCCCCCTTCAAGCTAGACAAGTTTCGTTCTTTGTAGCTTTTTCGTTTAACTGTTATTTCGTGAGATATTTGGCCTGGTCACGATCAATGGACCACCCTATATATATTCTGGGGCAAATTACAAATGAAAGTATGGCTCTGTTGTAGAGATCCAGTCACCTTAATGTGACCACCATCCATGTTGGACGTCAACGTGCAGAAATCACACACAGAATGCCAGGTGGCAGCACTAGCAGTAGAGGGTTATAAAACGTGTTGGGCGGACGCAAAAAATAGTGCAGTCTATGTGGTAATACAGAAACAGAGCGATTTATCTCGTATCCACAAGGACAAGATGATTGTTTTAGGGCCAAGGGTAGAAGCATTTCCGAAATGGTAAGTTTGAAAACTGTCCACTTGCCACCATGGTTTCAGTGTATGGCAAATGGCGTCATCGCCGAGGCAACATTGTTGTACCATGGGTCATAGATGAGAGCGATGAACAAAAGCCACAGATGTAAGCATAGGCTTCCGCGGCCGTTGTCTTCTTCAATAAAATTCTTCAGGGTATCAGACCGCATCGTCATAATTTTAAAATGCGCCAACGTTTCGGCCAGCGTTGCAGCTAGCCTTCATCAGGGCCTTACGTTAACTGCTAAATGAACACACTTGGTTCCTTAAATAGCTGCACGAAAAAACCGTGTCGTTACTTGATTGGCTGTAAAAGGAGGAGGAGGAGGGGTGAAAGGTATGCTTTATTGGTGTTTCCTTTATTATCTGTCATTGGCTAGAAATAGCTGTTTTCTATTGGTCTTTATATTAATCCACCCCATTGGAGTAGACGGACGAATAGCGAACAGGTGATGGCTGTGACGTCACACTGTTTCCATGCTGTCCAGAAGCCGGCTGCGGCGTGCCATTGCTTTGTGTGCTCGCGACCACTACTGCGGCTCTCCGCGTGTCTGCATCGGCCGCCACGGCTCTGCCGCCGCTCCGTAGCCCTGCTATTGCAGGCAGCCAAGACCTCGGAAGCTTGTACCCGTCCTCTCTATTCATGTTAGCGGGTCTTTTGGCTATTTCTATCGGCTCTCTAATCTTTCTTTTGAAAGTGAGAGGCTGTTTCGCCAGGACGCGGGCTTCTTGAAAAAATATTGGTTTCCCGCACTCGTCTCGGTGTTCCGCCACTGCTGACTTAGTGTGTTGTTTCAGGGGGATATATCTTTCATGTTCCGAGAGCCTTGTGCTAAGCAGACGTCCCGTCTCACCTACGTAGACTAATCCACACGCACAACCAATTTCATACACGCCAGCTGTGTGTAGTTTGTCAACTGCATCCTTGGTAGAACCGAGCATGTCTGGTATTTTGTTTCTGCTTCGGAAATTTGGTTTGATGTCGGCTTTTCGTAGAATTTTGCCAATACGTTCGGTGACCCCTTGTACATATGGTAACACAGCAATGCTCTGTGCCTCCTTCTCCTCTTCCCTATTGGTCTTCTCCCTTGTCGACGTGGTGCTGTCTATCATCTGCTTCCCATAGCCATTAGTTCCGAAGATGGACCTGAGGCGTTCAAGTTCTGTCTTCAGATGTTCTTCGTCGCTTATCCTGTACGCTCTCTTCGTTAGCGTGTGCAGGGCGGACTTCTTCTGCGTGGGGTGAAGGTGGGAGGAGGCGTGAAGGTACCTGTCCGTATTGGTTGGTTTCCTGTACACTTTGTGGCCAAGTTTACCATCAGGTTTTTGATAAACTTCCACGTCGAGAAAAGGCAGCACCCCATTCTTCTCTGTTTCCATTGTAAACTGAATTTTCCTATGCTGTTGGTTAAGGTGCTTGTGAAAGTTCCGTAACTCCTCTTCTCCGTGGGGCCAGATGACGAAAATATCATCGACATAGCGAAGCCAACAATTTGGACGTAATGGTGCGGACTGGAGGGCTGTTTCCTCAAATGCCTCCATGAAAATTTCTGCTGCGATAGGCGATAGGGGTGAGCCCATAGCTACACCGTCAATTTGTTCATAAAATTGACCTCTCCACTTGAAATAGGTGGTCGTCAGACAGTGGCGCACAAGCTCACATATATCAGGTGCCACGCGTTCTTCTAGGATGTTCACAGTATCTGACACTGGGACATTCGTGAATAGGGATTTGACGTCGAAACTAACCATCAGATCTTGGTCCGTAACACGCATTTCCTTTAGGAGAGACACGAAGTGAGTGGAATCCTTAACGTAGGACTCGGTTTGATGCACTAGGTGTCGGAGCCTAGGTGCCAGTTCTTTCGCTAGGTAGTAGGTCGGCGAATTTATACTGTTTACTATGGGCCTTAAGGGGAAGTCGGTTTTGTGTACCTTCGGTACACCATATATCCTTGGTGCCTGTGTCACTTGCGGGATGAGTCTTCTGGCCTTGTCGAAGTTGATTCTGGAGTGCTTGAGCAGTGCCTGCGTCGTTTTGATTACCTTGGCCGTCGGATCTCCCTGAAGTTTCTTGTAGATAGGTTCTGCGAGAATATCTTCCATTCGTTTGTTATAATCAGTTGTGTCCAAGACTACAGTGGCGTTGCCCTTATCTGCCTGTACCACTACTAAGTGGGGGTTGTCCCTGAGTTCCTTGATGGCATGGTATTCCTCAGCGTTGATGTTTTGCTTCGGTGGCTTTGCTTTATTCAGAACTCTGACCGTTTCCTGCCGGATCTTCTCCGCCTCGGCCTGTGGCAGATGATGTACCGAAGCCTCTACGGATTCTATGATATCTTCTTTTGGAACTCGCTTAGGTGCGACTGCGAAATTCATCCCCTTGGCCAGAATTGCTGTGGTTGCTTCGCTGAAGGTGTGGCTGGAGAGGTTGACCACTGTCCGTCGCCTATCCAGCGTCAATGTTTCGTCCGTGGCTTTCTGTTGTAGTTTGTCGTACATTCTCATCTGGCGGTTAGTAATACTATTGCTGGTCCTTGATGCTTGCTGAAATGTTAACCTGTCGACTTTATCCCAGTCTACCATCTGAAGTTTTCCGGCCAGAAATAGGTGCAGATCACACAAATTCCTGTTGTGAGCATCGAGATTTATACGAATGTGGCGGATCCTTTCCCGTAGCAATGCTTTACTGGCTTTAACACAGATATTCCTCGCCTTGTTCGTTTTTATGTGAGACGTCAACCGCAAAGAATACGGCACAACACTCGTGTCTCTGCATCTCTTCAAAAAAGCAAGTTCATTCAGCAGTTTACATCTTTTTAAACGCAGTGCTTCTAACTTCTTGATGTATCCGTGGATTTCCTGCCCATACAGGTTGGTTAAATGTAAGCGTAGGCTTCCGCGGCCGTTGTCTTCTTCAATAAAATTCTTCAGGGTATCAGACCGCATCGTCATAATTTTAAAATGCGCCAACGTTTCGGCCAGCGTTGCAGCTAGCCTTCATCAGGGCCTTACGTTAACTGCTAAATGAGCACACTTGGTTCCTTAAATAGCTGCACGAGAAAACCGTGTCGTTACTTGATTGGCTGTAAAAGGAGGAGGAGGAGGGGTGAAAGGTATGCTTTATTGGTGTTTCCTTTATTATCTGTCATTGGCTAGAAATAGCTGTTTTCTATTGGTCTTTATATTAATCCACCCCATTGGAGGAGACGGACGAATAGCGAACAGGTGATGGCTGTGACGTCACACTGTTTCCATGCTGTCCAGAAGCCGGCTGCGGCGTGCCATTGCTTTGTGTACTCGCGACCACTACTGCGGCTCTCCGCGTGTCTGCATGGGCCGCCACGGCTCTGCCGCCGCTCCGTAGCCCTGCTATTGCAGGCAGCCAAGACCTCGGAAGCTTGTACCCGTCCTCTCTATTCATGTTAGCGGGTCTTTTGGCTATTTCTATCGCCTCTCTAATCTTTCTTTTGAAAGTGAGAGGCTGTTTCGCCAGGACGCGGGCTTCTTGAATGGAAGATATTCTCGCAGAACCTATCTACAGGAAACTTCAGGGAGATCCGACGGCCAAGGTAATCAAAACGACGCAGGCACTGCTCAAGCACTCCAGAATCAACTTCGACAAGGCCAGAAGACTCATCCCGCAAGTGACACAGGCACCAAGGATATATGGTGTACCGAAGGTACACAAAACCGACTTCCCCTTAAGGCCCATAGTAAACAGTATAAATTCGCCGACCTACTACCTAGCGAAAGAACTGGCACCTAGGCTCCGACACCTAGTGCATCAAACCGAGTCCTACGTTAAGGATTCCACTCACTTCGTGTCTCTCCTAAAGGAAATGCGTGTTACGGACCAAGATCTGATGGTTAGTTTCGACGTCAAATCCCTATTCACGAATGTCCCAGTGTCAGATACTGTGAACATCCTAGAAGAATGCGTGGCACCTGATATATGTGAGCTTGTGCGCCACTGTCTGACGACCACCTATTTCAAGTGGAGAGGTCAATTTTATGAACAAATTGACGGTGTAGCTATGGGCTCACCCCTATCGCCTATCGCAGCAGAAATTTTCATGGAGGCATTTGAGGAAACAGCCCTCCAGTCCGCACCATTACGTCCAAATTGTTGGCTTCGCTATGTCGATGATATTTTCGTCATCTGGCCCCACGGCGAAGAGGAGTTACAGAACTTCCACAAGCACCTTAACCAACAGCATAGGGTAATTCAGTTTACAATGGAAACAGAGAAGAATGGGGTGCTGCCTTTTCTCGACGTGGAAGTTTATCAAAAACCTGATGGTAAACTTGGCCACAAAGTGTACAGGAAACCAACCAATACGGACAGGTACCTTCACGCCTCCTCCCACCATCACCCCACGCAGAAGAAGTCCGCCCTGCACACGCTAACGAAGAGAGCGTACAGGATAAGCGACGAAGAACATCTGAAGACAGAACTTGAACGCCTCAGGTCCATCTTCGGAACTAATGGCTATGGGAAGCAGATGATAGACAGCACCATGTCGACAAGGGAGAAGACCAATAGGGAAGAGGAGAAGGAGGCACAGAGCATTGCTGTGTTACCATATGTACAAGGGGTCACCGAACGTATTGGCAAAATTCTACGAAAAGCCGACATCAAACCAAATTTCCGAAGCAGAAACAAAATACCAGACATGCTCGGTTCTACCAAGGATGCAGTTGACAAACTACACACAGCTGGCGTGTATGAAATTGGTTGTGCGTGTGGATTAGTCTACATAGGTGAGACGGGACGTCCGATTAGCACAAGGCTCTCGGAACATGAAAGATATATCCGCCTGAAACAACACACTAAGTCAGCAGTGGCGGAACACCGAGACGAGTGCGGGAAACCAATATTTTTTCAAGAAGCCCGCGTCCTTGCGAAACAGCCTCTCACTTTCAAAAGAAAGATTAGAGAGCCGATAGAAATAGCCAAAAGACCCGCCAACATGAATAGAGAGGACGGGTACAAGCTTCCGAGGTCTTGGCTGCCTGCAATAGCAGGGCTACGGAGCGGCGGCAGAGCCGTGGCGGCCGATGCAGACACGCGGAGAGCCGCAGTAGTGGTCGCGAGCACGCAAAGCAATGGCACGCCGCAGCCGGCTTCTGGACAGCTTGGAAACAGTGTGACGTCACAGCCATCACCCGTTCGCTATTCGTCCGTCTCCTCCAATGGGGTGGATTAATATAAAGACCAATAGAAAACAGCTATTTCTAGCCAATGACAGATAATAAAGGAAACACCAATAAAGCATACCTTTCACCCCTCCTCCTCCTCCTTTTACAGCCAATCAAGTAACGACACGGTTTTCTCGTGCAGCTATTTAAGGAACCAAGTGTGTTCATTTAGCAGTTAACGTAAGGCCCTGATGAAGGCTAGCTGCAACGCTGGCCGAAACGTTGGCGCATTTTAAAATTATGACGATGCGGTCTGATACCCTGAAGAATTTTATTGAAGAACAGCCACAGAGTCCTGTAGCTGCTGAGCAGCTGCCCGCCCAGATGAACCAACAGGCTACCAACAGTGACTCCTCAACGACCAACGACCTTACTGTGTACAGCCTCTGCACAGGCGCCTGGTTCCTGCACTCATGCTGACTGCTGTTTATCAGGGACGAATGCTGGAATTTGCACGCCAGTGTCGCAGATGGACGTTAAGTGAGTGGCGATAGGTGGCCTTGCAAAAGAATTTCATTTTGCAGCACATTGAACAGATGGCATGCATGGCCCAGCAAATATCATAGTTAGTGTCTAGTCCAGAGGAGCGACGATTACGGTCTGAGGAATGTTTTCTTGGCATTCACTGGGTGATCTCGTCATTCTGGAAGGCACAGTGGATCAACACAATTATGCATCTATTCTTGGGGACCACGTCCACCCATACTTAGAGACTGCTTTTTCTCGGCACAGTGGCATCTACCAGTAGGACAATGCAACATGTCACACAGCTCACAGCGTACGTGAATGGTTTCGAAGAGCACAGGATGAGTTTGCGGTATTCGCCTAGCCACCAAACTCCCCAGATTTAAAACCCAACAAGAAACCTTGATCGGGCTGTTCGCTCCATGGATCCTCTACAGAGAGTCCTAGCGCAGCTGGACATGGCACTGGAGTTGGCACGGTTCCACATCCCTGTCGGCACCTTCCAGAACCTCACTGATTCTCTCCCTGTGCGTCCACCTGGAAAAGGTTTTTATTCAGGCTTTTAACTGTAGGTCATACGAATCTGATTGGACCATGTATACGGTGTCCAAGATACAGATATTTCAAATCATCAGAAAACGAAAACTGCAAATAGGAACAAAGTGGCACATCTTTATTTCTTGCTGTTGACTTTTAATTTCCCTTTACAGATGGTAAGGAAATAGCATACCTTAAACTGCCGTCCATTTCGCAGTTCATTTACACATGTTCTGTGTTGTCCATTGGACCTGATGTCTACTTTCATATTTAACGTGCACATAAAAATTATTTGATAGGTGAGCAAGCGATTGCTCGTTAGTTTACATATACTGGGTGGCTCAGACGGAAAGGAAACGTTGGAGTTGATGATGTCAGCCATGCATAGGCATGAGAATTAGGGAAAAGTGTCGAACTTCGTAGCAGTAATGGACGTTTAGCCACCACTGAACAGTGGAATCGTGCAGTCAGTCGCCGTATGTGCCTCCTACTGATATGATGACAATTTGACAAACAGGTGTATGGTGGGAGTTTCAGCGCAGCAAAAAGATTATGCTCCAAGGTCGACTGCCGTCGTTACACCCAATTTCAATGCGGATGTGCAATTTTGAAGAAACTATGATGATGATTGTTGTATGATGGAACTAACCTGTAGGTCATCGGTTCCTTCGAGGATTTAATGTTCAGATTAATCGATGATGCGGAGGAAACAAATGGTTGCTTCCCGTTTCAGGCGACAAGCTGTGGTAGCAGTTATTGGTTAGATCTGACATTCATGGCGATAGAATTGATGTTTGGCTATTTCAAGTGATGTGAGAGCAGCGTAGTGATGGACTAATGCGATCGGGGAGAGGGGGACGAGGGATTGGAGTATGGAGAGGGTTTAGGCGAGGGGAGAGGAACTAGCAAGTGGCAGCTCCGTGCCGAAACTGAATGAAGGTGATTCACGTTTTTTGTGATTGGAATCTGGCAAGACCAGCCAAAATCTATCACAGTGAGTCGCTAAGTGTGGACAGGAGCACAAAAACAAGAAGAAGATGGACGACAGAGATGGCACTGCAGTAAAAATGTCGAAATGAGTATCCAAAAGTCAAACCTTAGATGCAGCAAATTCAGAAATCAAAAGTAAAGATGTGCAGGCACAACGATACAAGACGACAGTGAAATCACGACCAAGGACAGAGTGGATATGCTGCTAGCTTTATAGTGCAGCTGAAAGCATTAATTGTCCTGCAGGATACGAATGGATCTGCAGACAGTACTGCAGTGGTGAGGTCGACGTCAGAGATGTGGCATTGCTATATAACGGCCGCTATCGAGTGACACGATCTGTAGTAGTCTTTCAGAAAAGCTCTGTCAGGATACCTTATCCTTCCCTCCTGAAATGTGTGTATCAGACCCAAAGAATCCCAGACAATACTTTTTAAGGCGAAATGACAGTATAGCAGGTGTTCCAGCACTGAAGCCCATCAGCTGGTGGGAGGAACATGGGGATCCATCAACATATGGGGGTGCAGTGCTGGGGACCATAATACACGGTGTTATGGAAGCTGCAGCAGGCTCCCATCTCCATGCCCATGACCATAAGAACTGCAGCTGGAGTCTCAGAGTGCAAGTTTTTATATCTACACACGTGAGAGGCCGATAAGGGCAGGTGTTCTAGGTTTTATGGAACCACTAGCGGTGGTGCAGTCAGTAGCTATGGATGGATTTGGTTCATATGATAGCTCTCCAAACCCCTTGGAATGTTAACTGTCATAAGATGCTGCCGATAAGTAGTAACCACCATAGCCAGCGTCGAAGTGTCCTTCGTCACGTATGAGAATTCCCACATTGCTTCAAGTCTGGGATTCGTGGGGATGTGGGGCTAGGAGATGGAGAGGAGGAGAATACATGGTTGCTGTCAATGGAGGAGGTCTGCCAAGCTACGTCCATGAACAGAAGTTTTCTTATATGTGAGCAGAAATATCGTTGACTGCAGCTTTGGAGGTGGTGCCCACTGTTTTTAACATTTGCTGTTTATATGTCTGCACTATATCGTCTACTTCGCCACTGGAGGGCAGTTGGAATGGGGGACTAAATAGGTATTTGATGCTGTCTGAGGTACAGAATTGGTCGTAAGATGTCGCTGTAAATTCGAGTCCATTGTCCAACACGTTTGTTTGAGGAAACCCTTTGATGGTGATAATATGGGTGAACACGTTAAGCATGGCAACAGTTGTGGTGGACGCCAAGGTGGCCACATATGGGTGGTTGGGAAAGTGTTGACGACAATGAGCCACACAGAACTCAGAAAGGGGCCTGGAAAGGCCAGATGAATGTAGTTCCAGGTACAACACTAGTAGGCCATGGGGCGGCAGATTGGGGCGGAGCATCCTGGTAGCAGTTGCAAGAGGAAGAGCTGTGCAGCGTGACCTTCATGACCTCGTTCAGTCCTGGCCAGTAGTAATGTCGTCTTGTGAGTGCTTTCATATGTGACATACACCAATGCTCATAGTGGAGGAGTTGCGGAATTTGAGACTGCAGTGCAGTTAGGATGACGATACAGTGATTATCTGCCTCTGTATCAAATAGCAGAGCACCGGTGATGGCTGAGAAATGATGAGAGAGGAGAAGCTAGCCGAGACCTACAGCTCTCGATTAGTGTCCTGTGAAAAATAACAGGTCATTCATGGAGCGACGCGATTAAAGCAATTGTAATGGGAAATCCAACCAAAGTGTGTGACATTTCATGTCTATGTGGAAACATGACAGTTCCTGTTGTTCAAGGCCAGGTCTGGTCCCAGTGGTAGGCATAATGGTGTGGCCACATTCGCATATTGTGCCGTGGGCGTGTATTTAATAATAAAACTGTAGAAACTGATGAAAAGTGCCCAGTGCTGAAGCTGTTGCGTTCTGTCTGCTCTGGAAGCGAAAAGCAAGGCCTGAAGAATGCTACCAATTCAAGTATCTCTTGGAATATTTCTAGAGTGGAAGAGGCCCCAAAAGGCAAGCACTTGTATTAATATATGCCGAAATGAGTGTTAGTAATTATGATGTATTGTGACTCCGCAACAAGTGGGATCTTCAAGTATGCATCAGAAAGGTCAATCATACAAAGTTATTTATCTCCAGCAACTTTGTTACGAGGTCCTCTGGTCGAGGTATGGGGTAAGTTTCCAGGTGTGTCTGGACAACGACTGTCGATCTGAAATCCCCACATATCCACAAGGAGCCTCTGGGTTTCTTGACCACAACCTGGGGTGCAGTCCAAGCGTTGGTTTTAACAGTTTCAATCACTCCAGCTTCATGAAAACGGTTAAGTCCCTGCTTAACAGCCGTCTGTAAGAAGACTGGAAAATAGACAGATCTGAGCCTGGAATGTTATGGTACACTAAGGACAGGTTCGAAAATAGTTGTGAAAGCGGAACAAATATCGTCAAGCTCCTTGCACGGAAACGTACCAGAGACAACTTGAACCTTGTTGGCAAAGGTGAATACAAGCAAGAAGAAGGCATTCAAGCTGAAAAGTTGCCAGACAAGTGTCTATCGACAACAAGCAGCGTTACAAACAGCGTTATCGCCATGCAGTCGTTTAGTAGGCAGCTGTGACTGTGAAATATCACCGTACGCGACCAATGGCAGGCAGTTATGGCCAGTTCAGAGGAACCCAGACGAGCAAACGTTTGGATCTTTACTAAATAAATGATAGCTTTTGCGTCCATCTGGGAATGGACATTGTTTCACAATTAGAAGGAAGGTAAACAAGTTGGTAGTGAAAGGATGGCTCAAGGGAGCAGTTGCCTGAAGTTCAAGCACCGCCTCATGATGCATGTGGGGAAGTGTTCGACTGTCCTAATGGTGTATAACAGACAATTCAGAGATGCCCATGTTTCCCTCATTTGGTACAGTGTTCCCAGCGACCTGAACAGTCTGCATATGGATCTGGCATGATGCAATCTGGACTTGAAGGAAGACCCCCCACAGCCCACACTGATGGCATGAGGCTGTATAGACGCCATCGATACATCATAAATCGATGAATCACGATGCTTCGTCTGCGACATCAGTTACGATTAATCCGCCCCCTTGGAGCGCGTTGTGGCGTCGGAACCACTGCTATTTGTGGACAATGCCATGAGGCGCTCATTTGCTGCCCTGTGCGATTTTGAAGGAGTATGCGAGTTTCAAAATATCGTCCAAGGAAGTTTTGAGGGCTGCAGCGCAGACCTCAGGATCAAGAGCGAATTAGACCACTACGCCTCGGACCAAGGAATCTACATAAGAGGTTTTGCAAGCTGAGTTCACATAAGTGAAATCGCAATGGCGCCTGGAAACTTGCACATCGATCACCGACGAAAGATACGACTGACTAGGTTGATAGTGACATTGATGAAACACGAGCCACAGCGAGACCACATGAAATCGTTGTGAATAATAATGTGAAATAAACGAGCACTCTCCTCGAAAGTGAGTGCCACTGCATTGGAGAGGGTAGCCAACTTCTTCAGTAAGAAAAACGTCACTGAGGAAGCCCATGAAAGGAAGAGCGACAATTGGAGAGCATCAGAGACCCGAAAAGCAGCAAAGTGCTGTTTCAGCCATTGCAAATACGTGCCACAGTCCTCCTTGGCATCATTAAGAGGCAGAAACGCAGGTGGGCGACTGTCCACCCGTGACATAACCAATGCGTGTATGAGATTGGTACTCTAATCCTGCAGCTGATCCTCTAAAACCTGAATTTCCTGATGAAGCAATACATTTTGCGACTGTTGGCTTTGTTGATACTGCAAAAACCGCTACGGGAACTGCAGTTACAACTGCTGCTGCAGTTCGAAAAGTTGCACGAGCTTTGCGACCACAAGAGGCTGCTAAGCTTTTACCTCGTCGCCAGTTATTCTGGCTGAAATCTAACAAAACCGAGATCGACTGTAAAACCCGCAGAACTGGCCGACCGACCAAGAGTCATCAACAGTGAATCATCGAGTATGGATAGGAGGACAACCAAAGGAAGAAGACGGACCACAGAGACGGCAAAACAAACAAGATGCCCGAACGGTTACCCAAGATCGAAAGTTTATACACAGCGAATCGAGAGACAAAATAAACGATGTGTAGTGAAAATAATACAAGATCGCAGCAAAATCACGATTGAGGAGAGAGCCGCTGCGCTGCTATCTTTATAGCGCGGACAGGAGCGTTAATGGGCCAGCAGGATACGAGTAGTCGCGGCTCTGCGGCCAACGCTGTAGCGGCAAGACCAGCGCTCGCAGGTGTGGCAGTGCCACCAAGCTGCTGTCATCGAATGCCAGTCCTCTGGCGGGCTTTCAGAATCGATGGACGGGGACATCAGAAATATTCTTGCTCTTCTCCTGTAGCAGCACAGGTAAAGGGGGACATGATAACAAAACAAACACCGTTCGAACAGGCGTTGAACATAAAAACAAATAAATACCATCCAGACAGGTCTTGAAGGCTGACTGCCGTGTCATTCTCAGCCCATAGGCATCATCGGATGCGGATACGCAGGAGCGTCTTGTCAGTACACCGCTCTCCTAGCCATTGTCAGTTTTGTGACCAGTGCCACTCGGCAGACCCGGACGGTGACCCATCCAGGTGCTAACCAAGCTCGACAGCTCTTAACTTCTGGGATCTGACGGCGACCGGTGTTAGCACTGCGGCAAGGCCGTTAGCTAAAGGGGGACATCCACTGAAGAGCCAAAGAAACTGGTACATCTCCTCATAGCGTGTATGGCTTCCGCGAGCACGCAGAAGTGCCGCAACACGACGTGGCATGGACTTGACTAATGTCTGAAGTAGTGCTAGAGGGAATTGACACAGTGATTCCTGCAGAGCTGTCCATAAATCCGTAAGAGTACGAGGGGGTGGAGATCTCTTCAGAGCAGGTCGTAGCAAGTCATCACTGGTATGCTCAATAATGTTCACGTCTGGGGAGTTTGGTGGTCAGCGGAAGTGTTTAAACTCAGAAGAGTGTTCCTGGAGCCACTCTGTACCCATTCTGGACGTTTGTGACGTCACAGTGTCTTACTGGAATTGCTCAAGTCCGTCGAAATGCACAACGGACATGAATGGATGCAGGTGATTATACAGGACGCTTAAGTACGTGTCACCTGTCAGCGTAGTATCTAGACGTATCAGACATATCACTCCAACTGCACACGTTCCGCATCATTACAGAGCCTCCACATGCTTGAACAGTCCCTGCTGACATGCAGGTTCCATGCATTCATCCGCTTCACTCCATACCCGTACACGTCCATCCGCTCGATACAATTTGAAACGAGACTCGTCCGAACAGGCAACATGTTACCAGTCATCAACAATCCAATGTCGGTTTGACGGACCCAGGCGGGGCATGAAACTTTGTGTTATGCAGTCATCAAGGGTACACGACTGGGCGTTCGGCTCCGAAAGACAATCGATAGTATTTCATTGAATGCTGTAGCACGCTGACAATTGTTAATGGCCCAGCATTGAAATCTGCAGCAATTTGCGCAAGGGTTGCACTTCTGTCACACTGAACGATTCTCTTCAGTTATCGTTGGTCCGGTCCTTGCACGATCTTTTTCCGACCGCAGCGATGTCGGCGATATGATGCTTTACCGGATTCCTGATATTCATGGTACACTTCATCGTTACCTCGGAGATGCTGTGTCCTATCGCTCGTGCGCCGATTAGCACGCCAGGTTCAAACTCACTTAAATCTTGATAACCTGCCATTGTAGCAGCAGTAACCGATCTAACAACTGCGCCAGACACTTGGGTTATATAGGCGTTGCCGACCGCAGCGCCGTATTCTGCCTGTTTACATATCTCTGTATCTGAATACGCGTGTCTATACCAGTTTCAAATGGCTCTGAGCACTATGGGACTCAACTGCTGCGGTCATTAGTCCCCTAGAACTTAGAACTAGTTAAACCTAACTAACCTAAGGACATCACAAACATCCATGCCCGAGGCAGGATTCGAACCTGCGACCGTAGCGGTCTTGCGGTTCCAGACTGCAGCGCCTTTAACCGCACGGCTATACCAGTTTCCTTGGCGCTTCTGTGTATAACTTATTCTAACAAACACATAGTCTTATAAATGCAATTTTATCGTCCGCGAGCTGGAGTTAATTCAGTTTCGTAGAAAAAAACCTAGCGGCGCTGGTCGGTTTATAGGTGCTCCTAAACGAACTGGCGGTGTGAGCTACCATCGGACCGATTTCTTATTGTTCGGTGAAAGTATTTGTCTAGTCATTGCTGTTTGAACGTTGGGGCGTTCAAAGAATGTGCCATCACCTTCAATTACAAGCAGACATTAAACTGTGAAGTTTCACATTGAGTCGTACCTGTATATCTGCTCCCCGTAAACGTGAAAGGAGATGTACAAGCCCTGGAAGATGGTTAATAACCTTTCCTTCTTCCAGGGGC
Organism: Schistocerca serialis cubense; assembly: GCF_023864345.2. Taxonomy (NCBI): domain Eukaryota; kingdom Metazoa; phylum Arthropoda; class Insecta; order Orthoptera; family Acrididae; genus Schistocerca; species Schistocerca serialis. The sequence continues at coordinate 385,561,891 of NC_064639.1, forward strand.
TGTACGTCTCCACAACCTTTCCAGCCAAAAGGGTATTAACGGGAAAACCGTTGTTCCTGAAGTCTTAAGAGCATTTGATTGTAGGTTCTCACATCACTATACACACCGATAAAACAGTGTGCGCGCCTAACTTAATTCGCATCTGTAAATAACACATGTATATGGAACTCTGTATCAACATCTTTTTGATGAAGAATCGAGTGCACAAATTCCATCCAAGGAGCCGTACTTGGTTATGCTAGTGTCTGCATGTTTTGAAAGTGGAGCACGTGTAAGCAGTATCCCTGCAATCCCCTACAAGTTATTAGTTCACCTGTCCGTATGACAAGCGACACATGGCGTTTACTGACTGAAAGTGCCTTATTGAAGCTCCCTACCAAGGCATCATGAAAATCCAGTGATTTCATATCGCGTCATTTGCCGCCAACAGTTTCTGGATGGAGACTCTCTGATTCACAAAGGCGTCGGTAAAGCATAGAAAGGTAGTGTGGTGTGGTTTTCGTACAGGAAAGCAGTTGTCAAAAGGTGATGATAAGATGCGGGAGCAATAAAAGAATTGTACTCGGTCAACATCATGACGTTACCTGTGTGAAGAAGATGCACGGTAGCTTAATGAAATGTAATTCCGTAGCCCATTCTACAGCGTGGAATATGCAAATAAATTTATGCTGTGCTGTCTGGTACAAGTCTAAAAATCACCTTAGAAATCGCTAGGATCCGGAATTAATCGTTTCGCTGTACACCACATCATAAAATCCCACTGTAAATCGAAAGCTTTTGCATTGTTTGTGAAATGATATCACAATAAATCCCATCGACTTCATATATATTACTCAACAGGAGCCATATCTGCGACGGTACGAAATTAGTTCGTGCTTTAGCAGGAAGAGATGCTACAATCCTCTGTATGGTCTGATTACCAAGAGTTTGGTCCCAACAAATAGCAATTATCATCATATTTTCATCAGAGTGCTGAATCCACGTTGCATCTGTGAGTAAAGACGGCATTTGACCGCTGGGCGACATTTTACAGAGGTGCTGTTACTCTCGCCGTTCAGCTGTTCGTCAGACAGTTAGCACCTGAGCAGGAGGCATGCACGGCGACTGCTCGCCCTACAGCTCCCCAGTGCACAATGGTAGCTGATCGCTCGTTACTAAGACTCAGTTCGATGCCTTTTCCCCGTTTCTCATACCGATGCACGGTTGACCCTGTCAACACCAACTGACTCGACAGTTTGAAGAAGGAAACAAGAACCTAAAAGATTGATTTTTTTTTCATCAAACGTGTTTTAGCATATAGATATATGTTGTGAGCTATAAAAAAGAAACGAAAACGACTCATGTACCGTCTGAATAGGACTTTTAAAGATTAATTAGTTTGAAGAAATGATCATATCCCAGTTTCGAGTTCCTCCACCCTTAACGTTGTGGTCGCACTAGCAGCTGGTGTTCGTATCTACTGTTCAGTTGTTTCAAACGTCGTTTTTGCTATGCATCAGAGTGTTGTTTTGTATTTAATGTCTGACGTCTAAGTTTAGATATTCTTCGTTAAAGGTAAATGAGTAATAGCTATTGATATAGTACCTATTCTAGATGTTTTAAAAGCGCGTTAAAGTGCATTAGTTTGGCGTTTCTGATGTGATGTAATGTTTATTTTTTTAAGCTACGCTTCAATTGTTTGATATGTAGGTTATTGATACGACTTCTTCATCCACCTCTGAAGGTGATGGTCACTCCGCGATATTAAAAAAGATTTCGAAGGCGATATCGAAACACCACTCAAACGACATAGGACTTTCGTTTATCACGTAATGACAGGCAAGCATGACTGTGTGTGAAAATGCATTTAATACTTTGTATTGCATCATGAATAAAGTAATCTTTCGATCAAAGTAATAAATAAATGCAAACCAAGTTCCAATAGTTAATACAGGCAAGCTTGGACATGACAGTAATGCAATACCGAACAACATTCGTGCTTTTATTGATAAACAAGTTAATGAATTTTCTGTTAAAGAAACAAACTACAGCAATCAGATCAGAAACTATTTCGTAAAAAAAAGTCTTCTCAAGAAAATAAAATAGGGCTTTTATAGAAAGTACATCCACGAAAATTATGATTGTAGATTTGGAGACCCTCACATCGATGTCAAGATCATTCATGTTCATCGGGCTCAGAAGTTGTATGGCAAACAGAAAGAATTAAAAATCTTTGTTCCAGTGACCCGATTTGTATTTGAATGTACGTAAAACCGCCCTTCACCAAAATTGCGTGTTCAGGAAATGTTGTATCTGAGGAAACAATGGCTATAAGAATTCTGTACACACGATAGGAAAACAGATTCTACCGATTTTTATCTTCATCCGGAAGGATAGGCTAACGTGGGCCTGGCGAAATATATAGCATACTGTGGTTGAAAATAAACTTTGCGGACCCTGTGATTAAAGAACTTCGCCTTTTCAATGTCTGCGGGAGTCAAAGCCACAACAACACTTCGGTGCGCTTTCTCCTTAAATTGGATGCTACTGGACAGTTTACGAAGACTCATCAGTACTTCCCACTGCAAGGGCACTCTTTTCTTCAATGTAACAGTATACTATCTTGATTCAATCCTCAAGGAAGATAAGTTTCAATGTTTCACAGGTCTCTGCTGAAAATACCCTTAATTTCAAGAAGTGGTATCCTAAGTTCTACAAAAACAACTAAGTCCTCAATTTTCTATTTCCAAATACAGGCAGTTAGAATACTTCTTACCTAACGATTATTTAACCGCATCTGAGTTCATTGATGGTGTGGTGAAAAACATCATCTTGCTGCAAAAGAACAAAGCAGAAGTACCCCACATTCCAACACAACAAGCTTACAATAGAAAAATTCCGATACAAGACGAGAAGATCCAGGATGTAAGCAAGATAGATACATTCCATATGAGTACAGGGCAATTTATGAGCAGGAGACGATGAGACCAACAGCTACAACATAAAATGGTGACTATGAAGGACAGCAGTGATTTTTCAGAGTAAATTTCATAGATAACACTTTCAAAACCTGTGACTAGCACAGAAATTTTTTTTTATATGTCGCATTTGAATGTTATCTGAAAATATAGCTGTTTCCGATTTTGTCATAAGCTGTATTAATACCTAATTCATAGTCAGTCTTAAGAAGGGAACAAATCCTCTGTTTTTAATATCTTAATGCGCCCTTCAGGACAATCCACTTCATCTTTCCAAGGTACTGAGACAGGAAGTTAATGTAAAGAATCTCATATAATTATTTGGTTAAGACAAAATTAAAAATAAGAACAGGACAAAGTTTTTTATCTCGTTCCTTTCTTCAAACTATCGATTCAATTTTTACTGTCATCTCTGTGCCACCACGTATGTGTAAATAAACCAGTAGTTGCTTGCTCACGCTTCAAATTTTTTGCGAACTTTTAAGATCCAGTAGACATTAGATCCAATTGATAACGTAGAATGTATGTACATAAATGGAAAATTCACAAGAGGTGTGAGTTATCCAACATTAATACCAGCTGTAAAGGGAAACTAAAAGTCAATAACAACAAACAACGGTGTGTCACTTCGTTGTCGCCTCCACCGGTTCCATTTCTGATGCTTTCAAGTGTCTTGAAAACCATATCGAACAGAGCCTTACGTTTGTATTACGTCTTCTGTGGTGCAAGAGCACATATCTATAACTACTTGCTGATAATCCCCATCATAACTTTACACTTCTAAGAGTCCAAGAAACTAGTTACTCAATATCATATTTGTAAGAACAGTTTTTTAGCACTTTAAATGAGAATCATAATTTTAAAGTAATATACGAGGTGCATTCAAGTTCTAAGGCCTCCGATTATTTTTCTCCGGACTGGAAAGAGATAGAAACATGCGCATTGTTTTAAAATGAGGATGCGTTCATTGTCAATACGTCCCAGAGATGGCAGCACCGTACAGCAGATGGAATTTTACCGCCAGCGGCGAGAATGCGAACTGTTTTAAATACTTAAAATGGCGACGTTTTCCTTACTTGAACAGCGTGCAATCATTCGTTTTCTGAATTTGCGTGGTGTGAAACCAATTGAAATTCATCGACAGTTGAAGGAGACATGTGGTGATGGAGTTATGGATGTGTCGAAAGTGCGTTCGTGGGTGCGACAGTTTAATGAAGGCAGAACATTGTGTGACAACAAACCGAAACAACCTCGGGCTCGCACAAGCCGGTCTGACGACATGATTAAGGAAGTGTAGAGAATTGTTTTGGGGGATCGCCGAATGACTGTTGAACAGATCGCCTCCAGAGTTGGCATTTCTGTGGGTTCTGTGCACACAATCCTGCATGACGACCTGAAAATGCGAAAAGTGTCATCCAGGTGGTTGTCACGAATGCTGACGGACGACCACATGGCTGCCCGTGTGGCATGTTGCCAAGCAATGTTGACACGCAACGACAGCATGAATGGGTCTTTCTTTTCGTCGGTTGTGACAATGGATGAGACGTGGATGCCATTTCTCAATCCAGAAACAAAGCGCCAGTCAACTCAATGGAAGCACACAGATTCACCGCCACCAAAAAAATTTCGGGTAACCGCCAGTGCTGAAAAAATGATGGTATCCATGTTCTGGGACAGCGAGGGCGTAATCCTTTGCGTTCCAAAGGGCACTACGGTAACAGGTGCATCCTACGAAAATGTTTTGAAGGACAAATTCCTTCCTGCACTGCAACAAAAACGTCTGGGAGGAGCTGCGCGTGTGCTGTTTCACCAAGACAACGCACCCGCACATCGAGCTAACGTTACGCAACAGTTTCTTCGTGATAACAACTTTGAAGCGATTCCTCATGCTCCCTACTCACCTGACCTGGCTCCTAGTGACTTTTGGCTTTTATCAACAGTGAAAGACACTCTCCGTGGCCGCACATTCACCAGCCGTGCTGCTATTGCCTCAGCGATTTTCCAGTGGTCAAAACAGACTCTTAAAGAAGCCTTCGCCGCTGCCATGGAATCATGGCGTCAGCGTTGTGAAAAATGTGTACGTCTGCAGGGCGATTACGTCGAGAAGTAACGCCAGTTTCATCGGTTTCGGGTGAGTAGTTAATTAGAAAAAAAATCGGAGGCCTTAGAACTTGAATGCACCTCGTATACTGGGTCTCCAAACAGAGAGGCTCTTCCCGACCGTCTGCTCCCGAATACGTCTGATGTATTTCGTGCGCTGAAGTCCATGTGATTCTGAGAGTTGTAGGCCAGATTACTTGTCTGCTCTGATTTGCTAAGTGCTTTGCAGACAATCTAGGATCTACACCTCACAGATAAAAGAATTCTGAAATTCATTACGGTCATTTCAAGTTACACGGTCAGAGGAAGAACATGTCATTCTGTTGGGTGCCGGTACATGTTGGGATCCGTGGAATGATCCAACCAATAATGCCGCCCAGAAGGCTTGTCTCTCACACAATGTGATCCACTTTATTGTCTCTAAACCACTTCTCACGAAGTGCGCAATGCATGTTATGGAACTAAGTGTGACAGGAGACTACAAATAACAAACTGATAAACGGTAGCTCTATGACATCACGCACTTCCCACGGGTCAGTGAGACGTGATAAAAGGTGATCGAGTACGGGACAGACCTCTGACGCACACCTTCGTTCTCAGAGGTGACGACCCACCAGATTGTGATACTTGTGGAGTGCTGATTACAGTAAAAAACATTTTAACTGACTGTATTCGTGTCATGAAAAGAGGGCAGAAGCCGGATTATTGACAACCGAACACTAAATTTTAGGCCACAACAATGTGTGTGTATGGTGCGGATTTTTAGATTTTGTGTTGTGTCTGACCTTCTGCCTAAACTGTTAGGTATGAGAATGGAAATTTATCTCAGTTAACGCTGAAAACTTACATTCTAATTGGTCATCAGACAGCTTGTACACTAATCAACCAGAACATTACGACCACCGATATACTATACATATGAACCAATCCAGACGACAGCAGCGTCATCTGGTCAGGAATGACTGCTAGACAGACACATGCATGGTGCATACAGTATCAGAGAATGTGCTGTCCATAAGTAGAATGGGGAAGGCGCGGGATCTATCTGAGTTTCCCCGAGGACAAATTGCGATGGCTGAGCAGCTCGGCACGAGCATTTCGGAAACGGCAGAACCTACCAGGTGTTCGAGGTGAGATGTGGTGGGTGTCTTTACCACATTCAGACGTTGTGGGGTTGGACGGTCACCCCTCATTACAGAAGTCAGCCGCCTTAGGCTAGGCAGACCGGTAAAACTTACAAGAAGCGAACCGTGGCGGAACTAACTCAGAGTTTAATGATGGGCGGAGTACAAGTGTGTCTCAACACAAAGTATACTGAACACTCCTGACGATGGGGCTCCACAGCCGACGACCCATGCATGTGCCAATTTTAACACCTTAAGATCGGTAATTACGACTGAAATGGGCACGAGACTATCGGCACTGGACGTTGGCACTGTAGCACAGCGTTGCATGGTCTGATGAACCCAAAAAAACCTTCTTCATCTTGCCGATGGGAGGGTGCGAATCCCTCGTCTCCCACTAGAAAAAATTCTTGATATCCGTAGTATGAAAGGGAGACAGGCTGGTGGCGGCTCCATTATATTCTGGGGACATTCATGTGGGCCTCCATTAGTCCAATACAGCCCGTGCAAGGCTCCATGATGGCCAAGGAGTAATGTACACTGATTGCAGGCCACATACACTCCGTAGTGTTGGTCTTGTTTTCCAACAACAGTGGCATTTTACAAGAAGGTAATGGGTCGTGTCACAAGGGCAGGAGTGTGACGGAGTGGTTTGAGGAACACAGTGGCGAATTCCAGTTCATGTTCTGGCCACCCAGCTCTCCACATCTGAACTCGACCGAACACATCTGGGCTGTGATTGAATGTGAGGTCAGAGCTCATCGCCCACCTCCCCATAATTTATAGGAATTAGGTGAATTGTGTGCGCAGATGTGGTGCCAGCTTCCTGCAGCGAGCTATCGAGGCCTCATTGCTTCCACGTCACGACCTGTCGACACTCCTACCCTTACCAAAGGTGGACATGCCGGTTATTAGGTAGGTGATCATAATGTTCTGGCTGATCACATACAGGTTGTAACTGTTTAAAATGTACCACGGTAGTATGGCAAAACTCGAGGCGAACAGTTTGATATAGGACACTTGCAGTCAATGAAGCAGGGAAGCAGCCTCACATTGGCCTAAAAAAGCCATCTAAGTGCCATGCTACAGTTAAATTCAGACTTAAATCCCTAAAAAAATTTTATTTAAATGGTATCAAATGAAAACCGATTCATTAAAATTATCAATCTTATACTAAAGGTTAGTGTCAAGAAAACCTCTGTAACTATGTCAAGATGTAAAAGTGTTATTTATATGATAAATTTTCGTTCGAAGGAGAGTGTATTTTGTGAAAACATTAATAATTTTATGGAAAATGAAATATGGAAATGAATGTAATTTGTAAATATACTGACAGTAACATACTAAGGGTATTAGAGCATGTAATTCACTTAAACAAATTGAAATCAGAAAGTAAGAAATCCACTGTGGGCTTTAGACCGCTGGTCTTTTGGATGACCTTGGTGTGAGCAGCGCAGAAGGAAAATAACGGAAAACCAGATCAGTTTCAGTCGAACCTTGGCAGTGTACGCATCATGGCGTGCCTAGTCTGGCGAAATAGTAAAAATTCGATGTGAAAATGCTTAATATTTGGTGTGACAGTGACTTAGAGATCCTGAAGCGGTCTCCAGTTTATTTTGTGTTGGAAAGCAAGAATATACGACTGGTTTTATATGACGGAATATGGAGCCAACGATACAGTAAGTTAACATGGCCACCGCATGTGGGTAGTAGTTATGAATTAATTCCATAACTGGAGGCGTGAAAAGCCTATCCAAATTTCACTCAGAAGGCAACAACTTCTGCGCCGATACGGCTGCAACCATTTTCGTATTAAGCGTATTTAGCAGTGTATCAGGATTTTATAGTCAACCCTATAGTTTGCCAAAGTTTTAATATAGTTTTGTTAAAAGTATTTGTTAGAATCATTGTCCCAAAGTTATATACCGATCCAAAGTTCCCTGTCCATTTTATTAAAAATTTTGTGTCATTCTGTATGGTCAAAAGATTGTAATTAATTAATTTTGGTGTTATGACAATCTTTCAGTGTTGTATGAATGCAGTTTCCAAGAATAATTTTTTCTTTCATTTTGAAGAGATAAGAAGAGTGGTCGCTTTGATATGTCATTGTAAGGTTCAATTTTATGAGATTTTTTTACTTCTAAATTTGCTTTGCCGTAATATTAACTTTACATAATTATTCAAAGTAAAAACAGCAGCCATTAAGTTACTTAAGCATGTCTCAGTCTGTCTCCAACTCGTATCCAAGTGAAATTTTTGCCACAAGAGTCATTAACGCAAATTTACTTCTGGCACATTCAAAAAGATAAACTGAAAGAAAGTATTTAAATTGCTCCTTCAGAGCTGGTGACCAAAACAGTCTTCGTAGTTGCACTTTTTCTTTGAGTAGGTCTGTCGTAAGGTAAGGTTACATAATTGCAAGGTCTTTGCTACGGGGGTGCAGATAAGCAAATCCACCTAGGCCGTAGAAAGTGCTGTGTGTGTAATAACTTGTGTGGTGTAGCAATCCTGAAACTCAAGCCCTATTATCCACACCTCCCTTTGGAGCCAAGTTTAAATCATAAATATGTGCCTTGCTGTTTATAGTCTTCTGTCAGGTAACACGTGCCAAAATTTTTGTTAGAGATTGTTGTTGATGTTAGTAGAAACAGTGTAATGTTGTGCAGTTTTAATAAAAATGCTCTTCAGGCAGAACTAAAAGCTATATCTTTCGGAGAATCGGCACGTAAACAGCGTGGGAGAGACGAAATATTTTTTTTGTGTGACAGTCCCGGCGGCTAGCAGTACACGCGCGAGGTGTCGTAAATTCGATTGGTTCACTTCGGGTAGTGCGGCCAACGCCGTATTTTCAATTCTGGGGGGATACAAAAATTATTCTGCGCATTATTAACTCCACTTTTAGCAATATTAGTGGAAAATGCGGCTAAATATTGTCACGCTCGTAGTTAAAAATCATTCCTTTCTCTGCTACATAAAGTTGGAAAACGGTTCGATTACATGAGATAAGAACGTTTAAAATACAAAGGCGAATCGGTCAGACACGGAATCAGTACATAAGCCACAACGAATGTATGCTGCGTGAGATTTACAACATCTTCTCGCTATGTTATGCCATCGGCTTAGGTGACGTTGATATTATTAATTTAAACATACCCATGACAGTAACGAAAGAAAAAAGAGTTTTCTAAACGTAGTACAAAAATAATGTTACATTTTAGTCTAAACTTAACTGTTACAAGCATGGTAGCTTTAGAAAGATGGCCAGACAGACAAAATGATTTGATTCTCAATTTTATGTTGTTACAGCACATAATATTATGAGGGAAATTTTACACAATTGTCTACTTTAGATTTTGTAAGTCCAAGAACAAGGTTTTTTTTTAATATTCAAGGACAGTTTTAGCCAAAATCTACCATGTTGCAGATCCGCTGTATCTTAGGTGGATTTTATGGGTGAATTTGAGACTGTTTCCCGGTTTATTAGACCACGAGCGTCCATATCAATTTGTTCGACTCGACTTCACCAATACCACTGTGGCACACTGCAAACAGTTGTCATTTACACTCTGTGTGGTCTCTCTGGCATACAGTGTGCCCATTCATCTTTATCACCCCAAATAACATTTATTCCACAAGCAAAATGAAAAAAAAATGTATTAAGCAAATGTTGTTTAGCTAGCAGGAGGACATCAGTCAGGAAGATTTCCTTTCTTGTAGAGACATGAACAGTAGTACATCCTTTCCAAATATCACAATACACCTTTTAATCGTTAATCTACTTTCGCTCTTCAAGAACTGATCAAAAACGTATCATAACGTACCATTCATGTTAACATGACGTTCCTCAAAATGTAAGTCAAAATTGTCCTTGATTGTCCTGTGCTAGCGCACATTGCAGGTACATGCGATATCGTAACTGGTTCACATGCTGGCGTTGACAGTAAACAAATGGAAGCACAAAGATGACGGTCACCGTCCATTCCATCAACTGTCTTCAGCTGAAGGTTTGTGTGAACACGATGTACACCAGGGCCTGCCACGGCGTGCCAAAGTCCACGCGTGCTGCGTGTGCCGGTCACGGGCGGACCAAGGCCCAGCCTGTCATTCGACTTGGCCTGGTCCTTCTCCGAAGCACGCGGAACAGCGCGACATTTGATTTAGCATCGCGGTGCCGCATTTTCCGGTGGCTACAGTTTTCTGATTTCGACAGAATCGTGGGTTCAGCGCTGTTTACCCTTCGCTACTTGTTCACGGCATGAAGGACGTTGACACGTCCAATGGCTGTTTGCACAAAAAGAGGCAGTCTAGCGATGTATCGTCACAATCCTATAAAATGAATGGGAACGACAGAAGAGAGGGATGAGAAGTCTCATTTCCCATAAGCAACGGGAATTGCTTATTTGCTACGAAATGACATTACAGTACCACGCAGAAACAACTTAAACTTTTAGATGACGATGAAACAGAAAAAAAATACAATGGTTCCTAGACGGGATTCATTGTTCTGTACACCAAGAAGCGCTTTCTGCTAATTTTGCGGGCATGGAGCACTGGAAGAAACTGATGGTACAAATAGTAAAAGTTCTGAATTCACATCCATTATTCCACTGTCAGTTGCAAGATGTTTTCAGTGGAACTGAACCATGAGTGTGAAGAGATGTATAGAGTGAGTCACTAACTATTGCCACCTAGAATAATTCCAAAAGTATGATAGAAGCTGAAAAGTTTGTGGGACAAATGTTGCATGGGACAACGGGGGCCATAATATGACGATGGTTTTTTGTTGTTAGGAGGGGTCGCGTCAGAAATATAAAGGTGAACTTTGCTTCTTTTTTAAATGGGCTGCTTTACTTTGGTACTTATTTTCTGGTGGCAGCTATCGAGACGAATCCAGTGATGTGTAACAGTGAGGTCTTTGAAGGTCAACTAAGGTCACAAAGGTGGCATGAAAGTCCATACACAGAAGGTGTTCGAAGTGATGACCATTGGTATCAATGCACTGCTGCAGTCTTCTTATCATGGATTGAGTGGTATTCCTTCTTATCACTGCGCTACTTATCGAAGCACGTCCTCTGACAATTCTCTCTCGTATATCGTGGTTCAAATGGTTCAAATGGCTCTGAGCACTATGGGACTTAACGTCTGAGGTCATCAGTCCCCTAGAAATTAGCACTACTTAAACCTAACTAACCTAAGGACATCACACACATCCATGCCCGAGGCAGGATTCGAACCTGCGACCGTAGCGGTCGCGCGGTTCCAGACTGTAGTGCCTAGAACCGCTCGTCCACTAAGGGCGGCCGTATATCGTGCAAATAGTAAATATTCGCCGAATACGGGGTACCCATCTAACGTGCCATTGACATGTAAACACCATTCGACGGTTTCGCAATACAACACTAATAGGAACGGTAACACCAGTATCGTCGAATCTAGCTAATGTGAATGATGTACTCCTTCGAAGAACAAGTCGATATGCTTCTCATTTACGGGGAAAATGCCAACGAAATCCATTGAAAGCTAGAGACGTATACGCTGAAAGATATCCTCAACGTACTCACCTACACGTCGTACATTTAAATATGTGTATGACAAATTCAGAACAACTGGATCTTTAACGCATCGGAAACGTATCTGGCAAAGGAAAGTTACTAACGAGGAAACGGAAATTGGTACTCTTGCCACTGTGGTTCGAGATTCTTGTGTCAGTTCGCATGAGCCAGAGTAGTGTTGTTCGTGTTCTGCATCGCCATAAATGTCATCCTTACCATATCAGTCTCCACTAAGAATTAACTGGTACGGATGGAATACATCACATTGAAATCTGCCGAAATATTAATTTGCATGATATGCATTATTGGGCAACTCAAAATCCATGTTGGCTACGGAAAATTGAACACCAAAACGGTGATCGGTGAATCTATGGTGTGGGATTCTCGAGAATTATAGGCCCCTATTTCATCGAAGTAAATGTTAATGGTAGGAAGTACACTACACTCCTGCAAGAAACATTAGGTCTGTTATTGGAAAAAATACCTTTAGGAGCAAGGAACAGAATGTGGTATCAACACGATGGGTGTCCGGCACATTTTTCGCTGATATAATTCCCAAATCGTTGGATTGGACACGGTGGAGATGTGTCGTGGCCGGTTCGTTCGCCAGACTTGACACCTCTGGATTTTTTCTTCTGGGGATTCGTAAAAGACATTGTTTATAAAGACGTTCCAGCTGTACCTAAAGATATACGAGATACAACTGTCAGAGCATGTGCTTCGATAAGTGCCGCTGTTAGAAGGAATACCACTCAATCCATGATAAGAAGATTGCAGCACTGCATTGATACCGATGGTCATCACTTCGAACACCTTCTGTAAATGGACGTTCACGCCACTTTTTCGACCTACGATGACCTTCAAAGACCTTACTGTTACACATTATTGGATTCGTCTCAATAGCCGCTATCAGGAAGTAAATACCAAACTATACCATCCCATTTAAAAAAAACAAAATTGACATTCATATCTCTGAAGCGACCCTGCCTAGCAACAAAAGACCTACGTCATATTATGGCCCCCGTTGCCCCATGCAGCATTTTCCCACAAACTTTCAGCTCCTATCATATTTTCGGAGTTATTCTTGGTGGCAATACATAGTGACCCATCGTGTATATTCTTCCAAAGTACATAGGTTAAGCAAAGGGCTTGCCTGGAACTATATTTCGATTTATAACTCGCTATTACTGAATTTATAAACGAAAAATGGGAGCAGGAACGAAAATTAGAATATCCGGAATGGAATGTTGACTTCGCTTTTTAAGTGGATTTGACCGCACATTGCCCACAGTAACTGACCTCTTTCTGATTCGTTGGAGGTGCATTTAAAAAGAAAATCTAATTCCCTAAGCTCATTGGCATTAAAGAAAGCGCGAGGTTTGAAGAATTCATTATGGCCTTGCAAGAATTACAACGATAGTTTTATACAGGTTTTTATGACATTGCCAATCTTACATCTGTTTTCGAGGTGTTTTCGAGGCCGGTTGCCATTTCGTTGAAAGCACCACTATGCATGTTCTAATGTAGCTGGCTAACCTGTAAGGTAATTCCAGTTTTAATTACAAATCTTTTTATGTTAAAACTGTCCAGCACATCTACATTGCTTTTTGCAGGTAGGTTTGCTAAGTCTCCATAATGAGGTTGCAAAAGTTCTACAATATTGCGATCGACATATTTGCTTCAAAGACCTTTCTCGAATGAGATTTTCACTCTGCAGCGGAGTGTGCGCTGATATGAAACTTTCTGGCAGATTAAAACTGTGTGCTGGACCGAGACTCAAACTCGGGACCTTTGCCTTTCACAGGCAAGACCTTTCTCGTTTATGAAAATAATAAGTCACGATTACACGGCCAGTCTGTGAAATTGCCTGTGCCTGTCTGTATGTCGACAGGTTCTACCAGATAAAAATTATATTGTGTCTTCAGCACGCCAAAAATAATTAATTAATACTAAAGATTTAGTTCGTTTGTGACCTATAGTGTTGAGAAATGTAAGTATAAAACCAAGTCATATGCAGTGCGACTGTACTGCCATTTAAATATGGCATGTTCACTGTTTTCCCCTCTTCCCCCTCGCAGCGAGCCAAAATTTTGGCCACCCCTGGTGTACACCAACTGAACAGCTGCAACAGCTGCAGCTAATCGATCTCAGAGAGGTCTTGCGGCTAGTGTTGGGATGGACGAGCCACCTTCTTTACAAACAGCTAAAGGCTCCTACACACATATCGACGGAAAGACCGATCGGCCGACAAATTGGACGTGTGCAGGCGCTTTGACCAACTGACCAACCAACATTTCTTGTCGGGACATCAGTCGGATGGGATCACCCGTCTGCCAACAATCCCCACCCTATCCTCCTCAACCTATCCATCCAACCAATAAATTGTGCCTGTGTGTAGCGCTATCGTGCCAATCGCCACACGGAAGTTTGTCAAAATGTTTCAAATGGCTCTGAGCACTATGGGACTTAACATCGGAGGCCATCTGTCCCCTAGAAATTAGAACTACTTAAACCTAACCAACCTAAGGACATCACACACATCCATGCCCGAGGCAGGATTCGATCCTGCGACCGTAGCAGTTGCGCGCTTCCGGAATGAAGCGCCTACAACCGCACGGCCACCGCGGCCGGCGTAGTTTGTCTTTGTCACTGTGCGGCACTAAATACTGTTCTAGTACACACGACAAGCGTGAGGCGAACAAAACTTTAATGACACAGTTTCTGGAGGAATTTAAGGAGTGCAGATGCTTGTGGAGCATGTCGTGCGAGAAGCTTACAGATGCAAGAAATGAAGCACATGTCTCATTTTCTTAACGAATCCATAATGGTGTCATGTGGCACATAGAGAAAGCAGAAGATATATAATTTATACGAATCAAAGTCCGTCGACTTTTGTATTTCGGTTTCCAGTACTTACAGGAAATGAAATCCAAAAACAGAGATACAGACATATTACATCTTAGATTTCATTTCTCATACGTGTCGATAGAAAACTTAAAACCAAAATACAGACAGTCCATAGAAGTTTATTCATAAAATATACTTGCTTCACTGTTATAAATGTTTAAAAAAACTCCAGCTTCTATCCAAGCCTTCTGTATGAAGAGCAAAGTGTAGGACTTTCTTCATAGTTCCAATAGTTGCCAAATTCTTCATTTCTTATGTATCTGTTGTTTTGTTTATTAGGTAATGAAGCGCCACCACCATCTATAGTCTTTCTTCTTCTAATTTGAAATGAGTTTCTTGGGCTTACAGGAGCATCTTTTACGATGTAACATAAATAAATTAATATAGTTTTCATTTTACCAGGATGTATTTCCTCGGGCAACTAAAGTCATGCTGCAGGTTTCAGCAGTCATTTAGATAATAACTGTTAGGATACAACTAGGCAGAATTTTAGGTTCTCTCAACTTCTGACAGTGACTAGAAACCGAAATGTAGCTAATAGTCCTTTCTCAAGACTGCATGCCTTTTTTTGTTCATCTCTGAAATGCGTGCTTCAGCCATTCTTAGTGGATTTTGAAAATCATCGCCTAACAGAGAGTAAAAGCCACTTCTTTACCGACAGTTTCCACGTTGCTTTTCGTTTCCTCTCACGCAGCGAAGGCAAACCGCAGTTTTTGGTTCTGTGTGAAGCCAAGAGGGAACTCGTACAATATAAACTCAATGAACTTAAAATGAACAAAATCATAACAATAGGGCGACGCTGTAATCGCCGAGCCGGCTGCAGTGGCCAAGCGGTTCTAGGCGCTTCAGTCCGGAACCGCGCGACTGCTACGGTTGCAGGTTCGAATCCCGCCTCGGACATGGATGTGTGTCATGACCTTAGGTTGGTTAGGTTTAAGTAGTTCTAAGTTCTAGGGGACTGATGACCTCAGATGTTAAGTCCCATTGTGCTCAGAGCCATTTGAGCCATTTTGTAATCGCCGAGTGCAGTCGGGCGTGTGTAGGCTGTCACGAAATTGGTCATCGGTCGGTCGGCCGATAAACTGGTGCTTGTGTGGGGGCCGCAAGTAAGGCATGCACACTGAACTGTAAAGAGGCAGTGAGCGTAGGGCCAACAAGGAAGCAACTCTATAAACCGAGAAGAGGGGCAGTTACAGTGTGCCTGGCATACAGCACTGGCTGGCCCGCCCGCCCTCTCTCTCTCTCTCTCTCTCTCTCTCTCTCTCTTTCCTCTCTTGATGCTGTTGGGCTGTGTACCGAGGACGGCGCGCTGGCGCGAGCTTCGGGTGACTGTCGATTAGGTTCCATGCGCAAGTGACAGTTACAGCTAGTTGGATTGGCAGTTGGTTCAAGAAGACATGGTCGCTAGCAGAGGCCAACGTGAACTTTCTTGCGAGTGAACGGCTCTGTGGACTCCAAGTCTCGGTAAAGGCCATTTCAGAGGGTTTCGTTTTTGCTACGGTGAGACACAGGAGTGTGTTGCAGCAATGTTTGAACAGCGTTGTTTTGCAGTATTTTGGTTTGGTCTCAACGTTCAGTTCCTTAGCTGCGGTTCCAATCTTTGTTTCATATTTATGCGTGTGGTAGTAGGTTGTGTCCTAGAATAGAATATTACGCTCTATGTTTTGTTAATTGCATTTGGTATAGCATCGGTTCACTGATTCTCTGGTTCTTTGGTTGGCTAGCAGTAGGAGTAACAGATTTTGCTCTTTTCTGATCGGTATCAAGTGGTATGTAGGTTATGTCCTTGAATAGAATATTAATATCCATCCGTTTAGTTCAATGCATTTGTGTTGAGTATAAGTTCACTAATTCTCTGGTTGGTTAATAATGAGAGTTAATGGTTCTGCTCTGTTCTGATTGCTGCTGAGTGCATTAGGATTAACACTGAGTTAAAATTTTTGTCTTTTTATTCATGTTGTTTTAACTGAAAAAAGATTCTTTTAAGTCTGGATGACTGAAGTCTAAAAAAATATATATCTTGCAGCAAGTTGGGTAAGCAATTGAGGAGCATGTTATTGAAATTTACTTTGTATATTGAACCAATATTATGTGGGTAGCAAACGTCTCTTATTCTGAGCAATTTTAATTGCATAGTTATTTTGTTTCCTTAATAACTTTGACTATTAACGTGTACAATGTTGAATACTGTAAACGGAATCTTGGAGCAATGTCTAAAATTTTAGATCTGATTTTTATTAGTAAAGTTTTTGAAAGTGTAGCTTGGCCAGAGTAACTCCAGCACGTTTCATATCCAATCTCCACGCTCACTACCATCTCACCAACAAAGAGAAGGTGGAAACGCTACTCGTATGTGGAAGACGTAAGTTTGCAGAACTGTAAATGCAATAACGTTTTCTTAGTTACAATATGGGTACATGTAGCGCAATACTGTAGCACTTTTAAACGATATATTGTGTACAGTAAAGGCAGTCCTTGATTAAATAATACACCATCACTACTTTTTTTATTGTGGTTGAAGATGGGTGTAATGCTACTCAGATAGTTAATCTCCACAAAAAGCAGCACTCTAACAAGAATCCACCTTCCAGGCGGATATTGTCGTTGTTGTACACAGTACTGACGCAAAATTTCAACTGAAGGCGGCTCATGGAATGAACAGTAATCATTTTTCTTGTTTCCATTTGTTTACTGTCAACTACTGCTTTAGACCAGTTAGGTTACCTCGGCGTGTGATAGTGTGGGAGACCCAAGTCAGTTTTCTATTGAATGATTCATACACTTTTCAGCCACGCATCCTACTAAATGGTCAGACTGAAGGCGAGTCTAGTGAAAGCTAGCGAGGAGTAATTCTCAATCAATTAAATTTGTTAAGTTTTTGAACAATTAAATCAATTTCGACTAAACCGAACCACTGGAAATGTATCTTCCCGATAGCATTTGATTAAATTCAAAATAAAAATCTCTCATATTAATACATAAAATAAAATATTAAGAAATCGATTCATTATCGGTAATCAGATGCTTTTGAGCAATCCAGACAGAAAAGCTGGATCACAACCTAGAAACCATTAATCATTTATCTATTATTTAAATTACAATAACAGCATCAACTAAGGATCGTAATCGCAAAGCAATGCTTCATACTCATTACAGTAACCACTTCATAAATCGTGTCTCAACACGCGGGAAGAATGTAAGATAAGTAAGAAAGAAGGATTCGTCAAATTAAATGTACACGCACATTCATACCAGTAATCCACACACAGAAAGAAGAAACTATAAGGATATTCCCTTACACCAAACTCATGCACGCTGGGCTAGAGAGTAGCTGCCTTCATCGGTCAACCACGTGGTCAGTAACTCGCATGGGCATTCTCAGTTGCGAAAGAAAGAAAAATACGGAAAGATTTAGAATAAAAGCAAATGAGCAAGCGACTTGAAATTCATGCGAAACAACGAACTTGAGTAAATGACAATGTTGAGCTGAGGGCACACCAAGTGGTGGGAATGTACGTGGCCTACTTCGGATAACAAACACAACGTAAAGCATAGAACTCACGAAAGATATTCGAATAAAATAAAATTACACACACACGGAAAATTATTAAAAGAAATCACAGGAAGAGGAGATAAATTGTCAGAGCTGAGGCGTTTCTATACCATCTCAGAAGCACATCACCATCTCACACGGTACAACAATACGAAATTCACGAAACTGACATAAAACTGAACCACAAAAAGGGAATTCTAAAACTCACATACAGAAAACAAACACAACACATTCAGATATAAAATACGCACACTAAATGAAATTGGATGCAGACGGGGCAAAGCACGCTCCCATTGCTAGCTGCGGTAGGGCAAAGAACTGAATTAAGAAAAAAAGAAATGTTAATAAACATGATTTCACTTCTTAATTGAAGATACTTCTATTGTATCATTTACCATGGCTAGATCTGAAAGAAAGCAGTAGCATCTCAGATTAAATCAAGATCTTACGCGATCAGATTTCGTAATTCACGTTACTGGAGATGACCCGAACAGACACCGTCACTTACCGAAGACCAACAATACAGTGGTGTTCCACGCTACCGGGCCGAGTCCACAGATAGCAGCGGCAAAGATCAGAGAAAATACGTCCTGGCTACCTGTACCAACCTATGCAATAGCTACTGACCAGTGTCCCCTAATGAATCTTTGGTCCAGTAGAGCACTAGTTAAGTTGTACACAAAAATTTGCTAAACGTCCACTACCATTCAGAGAGTTCGTGCCTGTAAAACAAAACAAAATGGCTCAAATGGCTCTGAACACTATGGGACTTAACAGCTGAGGTCATCAGTGCAATAGAACTTAGAATTACTTAAACGTAACTTACCTAAGGACATCACACACATCCATGCCCGAGGCAGGATTCGAACCTGCGACCGTAGCGGTCGCGCGGTTCCAGACTGAAGCGCCTAGAACCGCTCGGTCACCCCGGACGGCAAAACAAAACAGTTGGAGGCATCAGACTATGAAGCATCACACACAGACAAACACTATCTCGAGCACACGAGGAAAGAAACAGGCAAAGGAACACGGAACTATAGCATGGAACATAGACGTACATATGGATATGCAGTACGCCTGGTTGTTGTAGGAACACATATAGAGGATGTTCGGAAATTCCAGTTATAAACTTATAGGACTTGTAGAGAATGTATTCTGAATAGGAACCCATGTACGGAAACGTGCGGTTTGCATGCTACAACCGTTTGGAAAACATATTTGCTAGGTAGGTATGCAGCATGGTAGTCATGGTGGGGTGGGGGTAGGGGGTGATTACGTCGGATCGTCGGATGTCATTTGACGTCTGTCTTACCTCTTTGATCTGGTTCGAGCTTCATTCACCGGTATGATCCCTCTGAATAGCGAAGCTACCGGCAACTGAAGAGATGCTCGTCGCCTTTATCAAGACCGTTTTCCACAATGTCCGACCCCATCTCATACCCTTTTCGCCACTATTACGCAACGGTTTCGAGAAAAGGTATCGTTGCCGGCCGGTGTGGCTGAGCGGTTCTTGGAGCTTCAGTCTGGAACCGCGCGACCGCTACGGTCGCAGGTTCGAATCCTGCCTCGGGCGTGAATGTGTGTGATGTCCTTAGGTTAGTTAGGTTTAAGTAGTTCTAAGTTCTAGGGGACTGATTACCTCAGATGTTAAGTCCCATAGTGCTCAGAGCCATTTGAAAGGTATCGTTAGCAGGCTTGTCAGTGGTGCTACAAGGAAACGTCGCACCCCGGAATTGGAAGAGGTCGTATTGCGTCACATCGAAGAGAATCCGTCAACGAGCACACGAACAATTTCTTTGACTGTTAATCAGTAAAACGGTAAAACAAGTGATGTACTGGGTCACACCTGATCACTTACTTGGAAAAGTGGTCGCGTAACCAGCATGTTTTAAAATAGGTACACCACGGAAACGGTACATTTCTGGACATGGGTTCCAACACAAAATGTTATCTCTCTCACTCCCCTCTACAAGTTCTAGAAGTCTGTAACGGGAATTTCCTGAAACATTGTGTACTGAACACAGCCATAGATGAGTGGAATGTAAAATCTCAGTTGAGAAATTACGATATCTGAGAATTAAAGTGCCGCTGTGGATATCTAATGAAACACTCTGTTGTTCATCCTTCTTCCCGGAGTCAAAAACACAAATGCAGTGGCAGATAGAGGTGCTAAGAAGTATAGAACCGAGTGAGGTGGCGCAGTGGTTAGACACTGGACTCGCATTCGGGAGGACGACGTTTCAATCCCGCGTCCGGCCATCCTGATTTAGGTTTTCCGTGATTTCCCTAAATCGCTCCAGGCAAATGCCGGGATGGTTCCTTTCAAAGGGCACGGCCGACTTCCTTCCCCGTCCTTCCCTAATCCGATGAGACCGATGACCTCGCTGTCTGGTCTCCTTCCCCAAAACAACCAACCAACCAAGTACAGAAAGTACAAAACTGTTAAAGCTTTGATCACCACTTGTTGACATATTCCCTGTTTGCTTCTTTCGGATGTTCTTCAACCGACGTTCGTTTGATAGTTTTTCTGATGTTACGCCAACACGAGTGGCTAGCACTGTCAAAGCTTCGCCAGCAGTGGACGGTGAAGCTTTGACAGTGCCAGTCACTCGTGTTGGCGTAACATCAGAAAAACTATCAAACGAACATTGGTTGAAGAACATCCGAAAGAAGCAAACAAGGAATTTGTCAAGTATATGAAAACCAAACTATGCTCAATAGAACCAATGGAACGGATCACATTGCGAAACAGCTCACACTGAGAAGTTTCGGTGCTACGTTCTTAATAACTTCCTGTTTACATAAATGGTACGCGGTGATACGTTTTTGATCAAGTCTTGAGGAGGGGAAGTCGATTAGTAAATAAAAACTATACTGTGCAGTTTGAAAAAATCAGTACTTAACAGGGTATGCAGATGTCTGACTACATTACAGAGGGAACTACGGAGAGATAATGTGAGACGTTAGTTACCTGCTGTGCTGCCATGCCCTGCCCAGCACAGCGGATGATGTCGCCAACTGCTGCTACGACATCGACGGCGCGTGCGCATTCTGTCCTGTCGGTGACCATCCTGGACGCTGGGCTCTGTCAGAGTAAGTGTACTTTCGGTCACTCAGATGGAGAATCACCCGTACTGCTATTTGTTATTAAAGGTAAAGGAGGAAGTACCTGCAGCGTGATGGTCTTGCCGGCCGTGCGGACGATGTCCGCTATGGCGGTGACGGCTTCACGCGCCCGCAAGCATTCCGTGTTGCCCTCGGACATTGGCTTCGCAAGAAGCGCGGGCGGCGGCTGCAGGGAGGAAGGCACTAAAGCCCACGCACACGGCAAATCAGCCTGACGGCTGTTCCGCAGTCTATAAACAAACCAGAGAACGTCTACCGCGTGACAGACTTTGTTGTCCTTTATGGCCTTCTCTGCTGAGAAATTGGTACCACCAACATAGCCACGCTAGGTATTTTTCCACTTATAAAGACTTTTCAGGCAAACTCGAAAGAGGCCTTTTTAATTACATGATACATGCAGTAAGCTTTCACAGATGAAGTCAGTGTTGCGATGCTAGTCATGAGCTTTGACCAGCGACGTAGCAAACATGCATCAGATGATGTAAATAAGTACACAGCATGACGACTATAACGTCATATCCCTGTCTACATTCTAAAACGTAAATAAAACAGCCACCTCTGGATTCAGCGCCTGCTTTAGTTGACTGTCGTTGCAGCTGTAAACGTTACCTTCCTCTAGTTTCATGCTCTAATTTTTCTGTAAACAAATACCTTCATAGGTAAAATCAGCTCCTGCTGCTACATTCTGGACATTTCCATACATATATCTACGTCTACATCCATACTCCGCAAGCCACCTGACGGTGTATGGCGGAGGGTACTTTGAGTACCTCTATCGGTTCTCCCTTCTATTCCAGTCTCGTATTGTTCGTGGTTGTTTATATAACAAAGTGGTTTAAGAAGAAAAAAACTGTGTATTAGGAAAGTTGTATTCCCAAACCATGATTCCAATTTACCCCACTATCAGCTTGTCTGATATATGGCTGAACAAAACAATGATTTTCAAACGGGCCCGACCTTGAACAGGCCGCTGAACTACTTACGTAATCTGAACCGCCCGAAACTTCGTAATGATACCTGTTCGTTCGCAGATTAAAATTATGCGAAACAAAATCGTTGAAGATACTGTTCTCACACATCCAGAAATTGAAGAAATCCCCACTATAGCTTGCGTATCAATGATTATCGCAGAGCCGAATTTTCTTTCTCGCAGTCAGTTTTAACAGAAAACCTGTAAGCTTTTGTTTAAAAATAAGTATGTAGCCTATATCAGTCCAACGTTCACTAGCGTATATGAAAAAATTGAAGTAAATCGATAATGGACTTTTCGAGATTATTGCTAACAAAGTTTCCCCTTCCTAAATCAGTAAACGTATTTTTACGAATGAGAATATAATAACTTTATACTATAAAACTCGTCACACCGTACGTTGAAAGTAACTTTAAAAAAACTGCGAACAAAAAGGACAGCAAGAGGTGATGTTGAGTAATCACATAAGATGGTGGAACCAATGAGGGAAATGCATGCGACATGTAGAGATTCGTGAAAGCGTAATCAAATATAATCATGTGACCCATTTTACAGAGCGAAAAGTGTAAATAAATTTAAACTGTACTATTAGGTCTAAATCTAAAATCTATGTTCAAAATTGTGACGCATCCCGAATAAAACCGTACGCTATACATCACTTCATAATGACTCCCTATAAATCAAAAGTTATCACATTGTTTACTGAATGACGTCACAACAAATCCCATCGAATTCATATACTTCCTCAAGAGGTGCCTCATATCTATATAGCCTCTCTAGTACGTGTTAAAACACGTGCTTGCCCAAGGCGGAACTTGAACCCACGATGTCCGCTTCACTGCGAATGTGTGTGCTGATGCTGATGTCTGACTCAATTACGGAGCGCGCTACAGGGTGACAAGATGAGATGTTACCTGCTGTGCAGTCTTGCCCTGCCCGGCACAGCGGATGATGTCGCTAACTGCCGCTACGACATCGACGGCGCGCGCGCATTCCGGCCTGTCGGCAACCATCCTGGACGCTGGGGTCTGCGGAAGGTGAGTGTAGTGTTGGTCACCCAATGAAGAATTGTCAGTACCGCTAAGCTGTTCGTTACAGACGTGAAGGAGCAATTAAGTACCTGCAGTGTGACAGTCTGGCCCGCCGTGCGGATGATATCCGCAATGGCGGTGACGGCTTCGCGCGCGCGCAGGCATTCCGTGTTGGTCTCGGTCATAGGTTTCTCAAGGAGCACGGGCGGAGGCTGCAGGCAGGATGGTACTAAAGCCCACTCACACGCCAAATCAGCCTGACGGCTGTTCCGCAGTCTATAAACAAACCAGAGAACTTCTAATGCGTGGCAGACAT
Source organism: Schistocerca serialis cubense (assembly GCF_023864345.2). NCBI lineage: Eukaryota > Metazoa > Arthropoda > Insecta > Orthoptera > Acrididae > Schistocerca > Schistocerca serialis. The sequence continues at coordinate 385,585,527 of NC_064639.1, forward strand.
TGTTGTTCGTCACATGGCCTTCGTTTCTGAGAAAATAGTTACCAGAATCAATCGTACCCCACGAATTTCATCACTGAAAAGAGTTTTTAGAGAACCTTGGCAACTACTCGATATATACAGTAAGCTTTGTTAGACAATATAGAAAATAAGATAGCAGTCAGCTTTGACCAGCGACATAGTGAACTTGCGTTAGGCGACGTAAACGAGTAAACAGCATGGCGACTATAACGTCATACCCGTGTACGCTTTGATATCTAAATACAAAGGTTTTGATTACGAGAATTTACTGCATCGAAAAAATAAAAATTTCAAGTTACCATAAGTCATTAATGTGTGTATGTATTAGTGGTATATCGAAACGGTTATCGCAGGAAGGATTTCAACCGTTTATAGGAAAGAAGACGGATCGAGTAGGCCTTACCGTAAAAAAACTCCACAAGTCTAGTATAGATCACGATACACAGTACGAATTAAGGAAATTATCGTAAAGTATAACGACCGATTTAGCGACGATGTGTTAGGATTACAATCAAACATAAACACGATAAATTAAAAAGAAAAATTTTCGGAACCAATCAAAATATGAGTCAATAATGCTGTCAGGAAAATAAATTCAAGCGCAAAAAATACGCACCAAGATGTGGTAGGCTATTAGCGCAGCCATTGCCATTACGCCACTAATGAAATCCGACGGCTAGTGGAGTAAATCCCTGTAGAACCACTCAACGTATGTCGTCATACTACGACGCATCAACACTTCTACAATATTTCGCAAATGATAAAGATACCGAAAGAAGTATCCGTCAAAGGATAGTACGGGAACGTAAGAGTACGCGATGTCTAGTCAAACTGGGTGTCTAACGACAGCTTTCCTATCGTGGCGGCCGAATGTCATTGTACTTAGTGCCCATCGTGTTGTAACTATGTAACAAACGACGTGTCAGTAGAATGCGAAAGAATGTACTTTCCGATTCCATTCACTGTTGAATATACACACATCAAAACAAGTTTTGCATCACCCCAGTTCACAGAACTCCTGAAGATAGACATTGACTGTGGATATTGTATCACAGGCACAGTCCCTTTGATTGTTCACAGATGTCACTAAACCCGCCCAAAGATGTAAACAACCATGCATGAGCAGTGTCTATTAGGAGGAGGCGGTCCGACAGACGATTACTTCCAGTCATTCCACCAGCAAGGGGAAACACGGCTCGTGATGTCTGTAGTTCAGCCATACCTAGACGGTCAATCCCTCGTTCGATCGTGTCCACATTGTTACTTTGTGCCAGGAAGGGTTCTCAACAAAGGAAGTGTCCAGACGTCTCGGAGTGAACCAAAGCCATGTTGTTCGGACATGGAGGAGATACAAGGAGACAGGAACTGTCGATGACAAGCCTCGCTCAGGCCGCCCATGGGCTGCTACTGCAGTGATGACCGCTACCTGCGGATTGTAGCTCGGAGAAACCCTGACAGCAACGCCACCATATTGAATAATGCTTTTCGCGCAACCACGGGAAGTCATGTTACAATTCAAACTGTGCGCAGTAGGCTGCATGATGCGCAGCTTCACTCCCGACGTCCATGGCGAGGTCCATCTTTACAACTACGACACCATGCAGCACGGTACAGATGGGCCCAACAACATGCCGAATGGACCGCTCAGGATTGGCATCACGTTCTCTTCACCAATGAGTGTCGCATGTGCTTTCAACCAGACAATCGTCGGAGACGCGTCTGGGGGCAACACGGTCAGGCTGAACTGAACGCCTTAGACACACCGTCCAGCGAGTGCAGCAGGGTGGAGTGGAGGCTCACTGCTGTTTTGGGGTGGCATTAATGTGGGGCCCACGTGTGCCGCTGGTAGTCATGGAAGGCGCCGTAACGGCTGTACAATACGTGAATGCTATCCTCCGACCGATAGTGCAACCATATCGGCACCATATTGGCGAGGCATTCGCCTTCATGAACGACCATTCGCGCCCTCATCGTACACATCTTGTGAATGACTTCCTTCAGGCTAACGACGTCGCTCGACTAGAGTGGCCAGCATGTGCTCCAGCCATAAACCCTATCGAAAATACGTGGGATACACTGAAGAGGGCTGTTTATGGACGACGTGACCCACCAACCACTGAGAGATCTACGCCGAACCGCTGTTGAGGAGTGGGACAATCTGGACCAACAGTGCCTTGATGAACTTGTGGATAGTATACCACGACGAATACAGGCATGCGTCAATGCAAGAGGACGTGCTACTGGGAATTAGAGGTATCGGTGTGTACAGCAATCTGGACCATCATCTCTGAAGGTCTCACTGTATGGTGGTACAACATGCAATGTGTACTTTTCCTGAGCAATAGAAAGGGCGGAAATGATGTTTATGTTGATCTCTATTCCAATTTTCTGTACAAGTTCCGGAACTCTCGGAACGAGGTGATCCAAAACTTTTTTTTGATATGTGCATAACGTCGGATGTTCCTCATTACTGGAAAAGAATTTAAAAACAGCAGAAAAAACTGTGAAGGTTTGCAGTATCATTTCAAGATTCGAATGTGATCCGGATACTGAAAGGCTGATTGGAAAACAGCCCGCCAGTATTCTTTATTTCAGTTTTTGTCCTGATTTGTTCAATTTTTGTTGAAGACAAAGCTGTAAGATATAGCAGAAATCGATGAATTAGATGCTATATTAGTCAAACTTCAGGTACATGTATTTCGAAAAATCAAGTGTCGCGAACAATGCAGACGCGTATTGAACAAAGTTGATATGATTCGCTGAGATATGCCGTTATTGGTAGTAAAAATTACGGATGACTTATGCGGGATGACTTTTCAATGTGAAGCCAAGTACTTTGTTACATACTGATACCTGAAATGATGTATTGACGACCAGCACTTAGATTGCCCTTCTTTCATATACAAACACACCACAAATGTTACAATGTACATAACATGACGTTAAATGTCGAGGTTTCAGGAACTTGGCCACGCGGGGTAGCCGTGCGGTCTGAGGCGTCTCGCACGGTTCGCAGGGCTTCCCCAGTCGGAGGTTAGAGTCCTCCCTCGGGCAGGGGTGTGTGTGTTGGCCTTAGCGTAAGTTACTTTAAGTTAGATTAAGTAGTGCATAAGGGACCGATGACCTCAGCAGTTTGGTCCCATAGTCCTTGCCACAAATTTTCAATTTTCAGGAAGTTGATCTGCACTTAATAATTCGGCATGTGATGCTTTCCGACAACAGAGGTATGTGTGGATGGTGATAGATAATAAATTGTTGAATAGTATTGCAAATGCTTGTTATTTCCTGCAGGATATACAGAGTAATATCGTCTTCACAGTTTTGATACGGTAAGTTAGCCATAGTTACCGTTTGTAGCACCAATCCCACTAGAGGGATTTTAAAAATTCATAGCTTATGTGAAGAAAGGGAACAGTTGGACGACAGTAATTGCAAATTTTTACCTTTAGAGGTCTAGATGCTACTTTTTCTTCTTACCTGCATCACATAGTTTGTCAGAAAAAGAATACGTGAGCACAGTAAGTTATAATGTTCAAAGGAAAAGTAGAAAAAAGTGCTAATATCTGAAGGCGAAGTCTGCCGACAAAATGAATCCTTGTAACTATGAAGAATGTCACAAACCTTCAGGGCTAAACTTATACAGATGGTAGTGGATACTGAACTGAGAACAATGACTTCAATAATAAGTGATTGAAAATGAGTACTTAATTTTTTTTCAGCCGTTCGGACTTCTTTTATCAAATTCTTATGCGATGGTTTTTCTGTGCCGTCTAACTTCTTGGATAGTTCGATTGATCCCTCGAAATTTCCTCTTCGGATTGTTTCTTGTGCAGTGAGTAGGAATCTATTTGGGCTCATGCGCGTTCTTTTATTTTTTCTTCGTTTTTCTCTTCGATAGTAGCAACGTGGGTCATGTTGTGGTCCTCCGCGAGCTGCCACGGCAGGCGCCGGGGCAGTCGCTGCAGTGTGTCTAAGGTAGCTGTTACTTGTGTGTAGTGTGGTCCGGCTTGTCACTGCTAGAGGCACGTGAGTCTCGAAATGCTCATCCTGGTGAACAGCTCAGGAGACAGTGCGCTATTTTGTAATTCTGTGGTGCAGGCTCTTGTGGAGCCTGCAATGAATCGGTGGCATTATGGCAGACTGTTGTGGGAGGATTGTCAATTATTCTTGTCCTGATACCCTGTCGCCACCATGTTAATTCTAGCTAAAATAAGGAAGCAGCCATTTGACAGTGCGGCTTGTACCTGTGTGCTACTATTTGGAGCCAGGCTCTTCAGTAACCCTGGTTTTAGTTTGTCGTCTTGTAAACTAGTCACTCTTTCAATCTGATATGCTGTAAGCTAGTCAATGGTCTTTTCTTGATTTACTGTCAATGGATAAAATTTTTAATTTGAGATCGATTTCATGTGCATTGCCATCAAACTTTTAAGCAGTTATTCTCGTAGTATGGTGGCATTATATAATGTAATGTGAAGTAAGGATATGAGTCGTTTCATTGTGAAGGAAAAATAAATTTTGAGGCCTAATATTAAAATCCAGTCCTCGTATAATAAATTATTTTTTGGTAAAATGTGTAGAGTAATTTCGGCTCAGCACCTTGACATTTCTCGCCGCTTCTACCACTACAATTTTTTTAGGGTCTGCACATGTGTTCAGCTGTAATGCGTGTATTTAGATTTCTTTTCTGTTCATGCGAACCTAGAATATGTGACGGAATATTGTCTTGACATGTTGGTAAACATAGGGATCAGTAGGAGCAACGAAACTACCTTCAGGGTGGGGAGCGAAGAAGTGGAAGGTTATTATGAATGAGCACGCACAGGCCTACGGGTACCAAGAAAACAGCAGCAAGTAATAGCACAACATAATCACGAAATATTTTCCAGTAACAAAATGACTTTTATAGATATGTTCTGTCAGCTCTCTAACTACCCTCACGATACCATCATTTCGTTACATATGGTAAGATATAGAAAAATGAATAAAATTACACACTGACGGTGGCATAAGAATGCTGAAATACGTTTTGCTATGAAAAAGAACATTTGTTTGCTTAATAGACGAACCAGAATTATCATAGCCAATAAAATTCTTCAGGGTATGTGACCGCACTGTCAGTATATAAAATTTTCTTACGTTTTGGCCACTGTTGCAAATGGCCGCCGGCCGTTGTGGCCTAGCGGTTCTAAGCGCTTCAGTCCGGAACCGCGGTGCTGCTACGGTCGCAGGTTCGAATCTTGCCACGGGCGTGGATGTGTGATGTCGTTAGGTTAGTTAGGTTTAAGTAGTTCTAAGTTCTAGGGGACTGGTGACCTCAGATGTTAAGTCCCATAGTGCTCAGAGCCCAGAGCCATTTGAACCTTTTTTTTTTTTTTTTTTTTTTTTTCAAATGGCCTTCCTCTGGGTGTTCTGTAAGCAAATTTCCCTGAGGAAGGCCATTTGCAATAGTGACCGAGACATCGGGAAATTTTACATATTTACAATGGGGTCACATACCCTGGGGAAGTTTTTTGATAGTGACAACTACCTCGGAAGCCTACTTTTGCATTTAACTAACCTGAAGTATTATAAGCACGGCTACTGTTGGAATTACAAAATAAAATGATGGCGATTTAGTTATAATTTATATTATGATGGAATATAAATTATTTGCCAACACGAAATACACAGCTTGTGCAGTGCTGCAGTTACAGTGGAGCTTCCCTCCTACGATGGCAGTTCTGGCGTTCTACTGCCTATAAAGTTGCTTAAGTGCATTCCTGTTTAGCTTGAGGGGCGGTATGTGCTGCTTTGAGAGACTAAAAGCGTCGCCTTGTTGGCGCTAAAGGTGCGGAAGTGCTCCGCTGGTGGTCGCTCAGTTTGTAGCCGGAAGTCCCTGTTGTGGGCGGAGCGCGACGGGCCCATGTCTGCCGCAGTTATCCCGCTCCATCTGCAAAGGCACGGTGGCCAACAGGGCAGCAGAGGCGAGCCGGGGGGGAAAGCTCTCAACAGCGACTGCGCTACCAAGTTGTTGTTCTCCCCCTTGTTCTTGCTTTACGGCCTCTGTAGGACCGCATGTTGCCGCTTCATAGATCGCATTTCGCTCTTCTCCTACCAGAACCTCCTCATCCTTTCTGTTCTTAAGAGATCTTCATTGTCCTCTTATCTGCCCCACTAGAGACTCAATGTCTGTTTCCCGCATACTTCGCTGTCATCGATCTCTACCATATCAGTCGGTGTGAACTTGCTTCTCCAGTTTCCCTTTCCTTCCACCTTGATCCCCAGTTCCGACCAATGCTTCCGGCTCCTTTTTTCGCCATTCTGTTCATAGTCATCGTGAACCCATGTCCGGCAAACCTTGCCGTTTTCAATCTGATTTCACCTGATATCCTCGGCTTTTTCTTCGATAGGTCTTCGCACCCACCTCTCATCACCTCTTTTAGGGTCTAATATTTTCCTAGTTATTCTTCATTCTTCATTTTATGGTTGTTCTGCACCATTTCTTCCCACTGTAATTGTCTCAGCCGCATACAGTACCGCATTCCTCGCCGTTGCCTTATAGTATCTGATCTGTGCGTTTGTATTTAAACGAGGACGTGTTGAAAAGTAGTATCTCCGAATTTTTTATTCTCTTCTCAGAATCGGTTGTTGTGTTACATGTCATGCATATTACTCGCTGACAAGTTACAATTCTCTGCCGCTAGAGGGCTCAATTTCAAGCGTATAACATGGCGGTGTGTGACGTAACTATGTCGGTGCGTCGGTCGGTGCGTGCCTCGAATACTCACTCTTGACATGAGCTTGGACATTCATCAACAATTTCTTTTGCGTTTTGAGCGAGGGTGACGGTTTCCTTAACAACAATGTGACAGCTGATGGAAGCTGGGTTCCTCAGTTTGACCCCGAAAACACAAAGGATCGCCGGCCGGGGTGGCCAAGCGGTTAAAGGCGCTACAGTCTGGAACCGCGCAACCGCTACGGTCGCAGGTTCGAATCCTGCCTCGGGCATGGATGTGTGTGATGTCCTTAGGTTAGTTAGGTTTAAGTAGTTCTAAGTTCTAGGGGACTGATGACCTTAGAAGTTAAGTCCCATAGTGCTCAGAGCCATTTGAACCACAAAGGATCACCAACACCAAAAAGATCAAGACCACGCCACCAGCAGACAAAGTCATGCTCATAGTGTTCTGCGAAGTTCAAGGTGTGGTGCACTTGGAATTCGTGCCTGACGATACCACCATAAACGCTGCAAAAACTGAAAGCATGAATTCGAAGAGTTCTTCCACACGCGGAGGACCCCTCCTTCAGCAAGACAATGTCATACCACACGAGAGCTGCGACCTATGCAATAACAGAATATTAATAAAATTGGTTTTATGTGAAAAGCTTTAAGAGTGGTCACATGAAAAATTCGGAGTCATCACTTTTCAGCTCGCCCTCGCATTTTCTTTCTTTTTAGGTATATACGGTAATTCTGTTCATACTGACGTCTGACATCTACCTCATCCTCCCGATTGTTCCACCATTGCTCCTTTGTCTTATTATGTATTAATTCAGGTATTTTAATTTTTCCACCTTTCGCACGATGCCTTTTGTGGTTTCTCAATACTCAGTGTCTTTGTTATATATTCATCCAGATATTGAAGTTTCTCCATCTTTTGCATGGAGCCTTCTGAGGTTTCCCAATCCCCAGTGTCTTCGTCTTGCTGTAAGCGATGCTCAGTCCCACTCAACTGGCTATCTTGTTTAAGTTTTCGGATTGTGTCTTTACGCCTTTGGTCTCACTATTGCTATGTCGTCACAAAGGTTAGACAGTCCACTTGAGCCCTGTCATTCTTTTTTCTCTCACACGCATTCGTTTGGTATTTTCATTTTCTCAAAGAAGTTACATTGCACTGGAATCACAACAGGCAATTCGTGTAGTGTCTTAACATTCCGCAGCGCATTTCAAACGGTGCCAACTAAACTCTGTTCAGAATCACTTTATGATTGACACTCGTGCTGGAGACGGTGGAGTCGACGATTGCGATTGCCACATTCCGCACATTTCATTGAAATTGTGCAAACTCGCAGACTATTCAACGTACAAAAATGGAACTGGCATCATTGAGTTCTGGAAGAGCTTCAGTGTTTTCATTTTAGATTTATTTGAGCCAACTAATTTTAAGGCTATATAAGGAAGATAGGCTTATTTTGTCTGTTGGTCGCTGTTTCCGTCCAAATCTCTGGCTTTGGGCGATGTTGCCCATCTTCAGATCGTATCTCATACTTAAAGAATAATCAAACTTAACGTAGCTGTCAGTTCCATCGTCACATGGAAACTGACAATGCCGTTAAGATGTGTCACTCAGTAACTACAACAATTTTTTGATGATGGGCGACATTGCTCGAAAACGCTTGATTTTGAAATAAAAACAGCGGTTGACACAGAGAAAATAGGATTGGTTTGTACAAATATGGATCGCGGATGGTTCCCTGCTGCAAATATGTCCAGTTTTGGTACATAAGGAAAGTTTACGAAAATGAATTTTCAAATGACGTTACCGAATTTTCGAAATGCAAGCATATTTCTTGTTACTGAAAATGGGAGGACATATTATGCTAACGAAATCTTGAAAGTAAATACGTTCTCATCTTTTCAAAAGAGGAACTCTGCCAGAGGACACCAAAGCTAGCTGATAAAACGCATAATAGTCCATTCGCGTAAGAAGAACTAAGCGGTTGCCAGTCTGATTTCAGAACGAGAAAGGCACACTAGGTTTACAATTAACCTGTTATTGAGTTTTCTGATCAGCTACAACTTCTGTCTCTATCAGCAAATTAAGGACACAGATATGTCCACCACGAAAGCTCAGGTTCTATAGTATTTTAAGTAAAGTTCTGCGGCTGCCTCGTAAAAGACCTGTTTCCTTAATAGTGACCCATAACTTGATAAGCGTCAGAGTTTCTTTCTGTGATACAATTATAAAGATTAATATGTGATGCTCTTCCTGCTTCCAAGATCTTCTAGCTTCCTCGCCTTCCTTGAACATTTCCTTGTCAATTTTTATAACAACGCTTATATTTACGCTCAAAGCTGCAGTAGTTCTTTAGATCATGTAATTAATGGAAAAAAGCGGGACACCATTAAGATTTTCTTTCTTGAAGAAGGCTCGTAACATGGAAATCATTTCTCTCGTTTGATATAGTACGGTAATGCACTAGCCAAGAGAACGACATCAAACTTTTCTACTTAAATCATTTGACGAACCTTTTTAGGGTCTGTAGTATCACACATCAGACGACTAAACACAAATAAAATTATGGCATATGCAACCGTAACAAATGAAAACAAAAGCACAGCGAGCAACAGTCGGTCACAGATTACAGCAAGCTGCTGAAATTTAAAGTCTGGCGTTCCATTTGTGAGGGTGAAACTTTGCCGACCGGGGGCGGTTGCTGAAATGTTTGTTCGAGTCTCGGTTCGGCACACAGTTTTAATCTGCCAGGAAGACTCATATCAGCGCACACTCCGCTGCAGAGTGAAACATCTCATTCTGGAAACATCCCTCAGACTGTGGCTAAGTCATGTCTCCGCAATATCCTTTCTTTCAGGCGTGCTAGTTCTGCAAGGTTCGCAGGAGAGCTTCTGTAAAGTTTGGAAGGTAGGAGACGAGATACTGGAAGAAGTAAAGCTGTGAGGACAGGGCGTGAGTCGTGCTTGGGTAGCTCAGATGGTAGAGCACTTTCCCGCGAAAGGCAAAAATCCCGAGTTCGAGCCTCGGTCCGGCACACGGTTTTAATCTGCCAGTAAGTTTCACGTTTGTTCTTCCTTTGCCTCTGACCATTTGAACAGACTACAACTACAATCTACCGAACGAAGAGGGGCGTTATGACAACGCCATGTCACCTCTCCTAGTGTCAGATCTGATGGCGAGCTACTCTCGTTGGTAGGTTCCATGATTTTATTACTTCTTTATCTTTGTGCTATACTAATTTCCTCGTCACAGATTGTGATAGTAGCGCGGGGGTAACAAATCTGCTAGGAAAGTTCTCCAGTGCTAGAGACTACATAATTTTCTGAAAGAGAAATGTTATTTAGTTTTTGCTTGCACTTGAATAACTAAACATTATATCCTACACATCAATTAGGAGATAGATAAAACGTCCGGGATAGTTTATTGTGTTAAAAATTATCGCATCAGTCACTGTCAGTGCGGCAGAACTGTATTCAAGTCATTTTACGGTACGTAGCGAGGTGTACTTCCGGTATGCCAATCTCTGTTCATTCGCGAACGGGCCGTGGAAACAACGATTGTCAGTAAATATCAGTATGAACCTTAATTTCTCTGATTTTCTCACCGCAGTCATTGGCTACACGTATGTGAGAGGAATTGATAATCTGTCCGACTACTTGGAAAGTATTGTCTTGGAAATCCAACAGTAAATCCTTCCGTTATGCGCAACGCTTCCGCCGGCCAGTGCGGCCGAGCGGTTCTAGGCGCTTCAGTCTGGAACCGTGCGACCGCTACGGTCGCAGGTTCGAATCGTGCCTCGGGCATGGATGTGTGTGATGTCCTAAGGTCAGTTAGGTTTAAGTAGTTCTAAGTTCTAGGGGACTGATGACCTCAGATTTTAAGTCCCATAGTGCTTAGAGCCATTTGAACCATTTTTTCGCAACGCTTCTGTTGCAGCGACAACGATTTTGTTTTGTAGAGCATTGCCGTAAAGCTCTCGCTATTACCAAAGGAATCCATGATGCAATACGCCTCTCTTCACTGGACCTCCGATTCCCCTGTCAGTCCTGCCTGACGAGGGTCCCAGACTGACCAGCAATTCATCGAATGAATGTTTTGTGAAATCACATTTACACTGAATCTGAACGTGGCATCTACAGCTAGTTCTCTACGGTCATTCCTATTTACGAGTAGGTAAGTAGAGACGGTTACTCATTGGTACTTTACCGTTGTTACTGTTGCTTTGATATACAGTCAATAGCGTAATCCAAAGATAATGATCTCCTTGCCTATATATGCAAAATAGACTAAATTTATTGACGTCCAGGGTCAACTGCCAGTCCCTACACACGATGTCGACCCTCTCCAGGTCTTCCTGCGTTTCGCTACGATATTCTGGCATTGCAGAATTTCCTATAGAAAATTGTATTACCTGATTGTTAGGCTTAGTATGGAGCTACCGATTTTATCCACTAGGTTATGTATTTTCTTCTTCTGCACTTCCCATATTACGCCAATTGTGACCTGTTACGTTCCCCATCTCTTCTCGGTCTGCCAGGATCTCTTTTCCTTTTTGATTTAAAGTTCTTTATCTGACATGGTAGTCCCTCTGCATTCATACTGCGTAGATTATCATTCCATTTCTTTTCGTTTCCGTTCAGGTTTTCTTTCATACTCTAAATCTTCAACTCCTTCGGAAAATCTTCATTTCGTATTTTGGTTCAAATGGTTCAAATGGCTCTGAGCACTATGGGACTTTACTTCTGAGGCCATCAGCCCCCTAGAACTTAGAACTACTTAAACCTAACTAACCTAAGGACATCACACACATCCGTGCCCGAGGCACGATTCGAACCTGTGACCGTGGCGGTCGCGCGGTTCCAGACTGTAGCATGGCATGGTTATTAACGGATTTTCCAAGGTCAGTTTAAGAGGTGGTGGGATGCCTTTTCTGTCGCCACTCCATAACCCCTACCCGCCTCTCTGGGAGGAAGAATATCTGTGTCCCCACTGCCTGGGTGTAGTGTTATTCATGTGAAACAGAGCGGAAATTTTCTAAATGTTTGTGAATCCTGTAACAGAGGTGGCAATTGGGTACCAGCCCGGTATTCGCTCAGCGCAATATGTGAAACCGCCTAAAAACCACAACCCGACTGGCCGGCACACCGACCCTGGTCTTTAACCTGCCGTACGCTTTCGATCTGCGGCCGACCGACTCACTTCCCCTGTCCCGGTAGCGAAGCCTTAACACCCATGGCTCTCCGGGCGGGTCATTTGCATCCCTTCACTGTTCTAAGAAACCTCATTTCTACTCCTTATATTAGTTTTTCTTGCCTTTTGTTCTATACTCACAATTTACTTCCATGTAATAGGAACGACAATGCGACTGTTTTTTATTAAATTTCAGTTGCGTTCCTTCCCAAGTTTCACGTCACAAAGTTCTGTTAATTGTTCATCAGGTACTTAAAAACCTATTCAACTTAATCTCCATATATTCTACATATTCATTCAAAGTATTTATAATATTTTATCTGTTCTATTGTTTGTTTGCTTCAACTTCTATCTTAGTTCTCAGTTAATACTTTCGACAAAGTGACATTGACTTAGATTTATTAGAGAATATTTTCATAATATATTCTTTACATATTTTATGTCGTTCGTGAATCCTTTTTGTAAATCGTCTTCTCCTCATCAAGAAATTAATGCTACGTCATCAGTATAGAGGAGTCATCTTAGCTTTACCGAATTGTGTGGTTGTACCTCAGTGTTTATCCAAGAATTCCATCTGTGATCTGCATTGTTAATGTAAATAGGGAACTATTGATTATTTATATATGTTGTGAACAGCAACGGCCTTATAAAAGACCCTTGGGATAGCTCCCAAAATATCTATACATCTGCCGGTTTCGTCCCCTTAATTATAACGTGTTATACGCTAGGCAGTGCTGAATCCAGTTACAAATCTGACTCCGCAGTCGCTGGGCTCAAATCGTATTCACTAAACGACAGGGCGGAACTGCGCCGAACACCTTACGGATCTCATGGAACTCGGTATCAACAGGGGCGCCGTAGTCTACGGCATTCTGGACCTACTGGACGAAGAGAGAGAGCTGAATTACACAGGATCGCTTTTTGCGGAAACCATGATTTGTTTCATAGAGAGCTGAGTACCCAGCGTTCTCTGGTTAGGTATGTGTACCAGTCTTCTATTAGTCCATCTTCTTCTTTCACCTGTCTCTGCCCATCTCCTCCTTTCTCTGTCATCTCCACTCCCCTTTCTCTATCTATGTCCTCCCCTCCCTCTCTCTCCATTTCTTCCTCCCCCTCTATGTCTCTCCATCTCCTCCTCCTTCACACTCCTCCCTTCATCATCCCCTTCCAAGAGCGGGTTGATGGTTCTTACACCCAAGTACTTCTTTAAAGATAGTAAGTAACATGTGCATTAAGTTTGGTTGAAATCGGCCCAGGGGTCTTGCAGAAGCTTTTTACCTGCTGCTTCACTCGTGCACACACATGCCTCATACATTTAACACATATTTGTACAAGTATTCCACATGTATCTCTAGAATATTTTGCCCTGGAGTTTCATTTTCACGAAGTTCAATATTTATGACGTCTTATCTCCTGAATTATGTGTCGTTCAGAGTTGTAGATCCACTCAGTGGCACATGCGAATACCGTCTACAAAACGTGTCACGAATAGAGCTAGTAAGAAAGAAATAATAAATTAGAACGCCATGCTTGATACGGCAGCTTTATTGCATGAACAGCACAGATGTAATAAATAATATTCTTTTTCCCTTCAATGAATTATAGGAGACATCATGGAGGAAAACTTTCGTAAGGGTTTAAAATTATGTGTAAATTTTGTTGCAAGTGACTAAGTGTGACCATTCTCATATACTGAATAAATTAATTCTGGGTATTCGTGCGTCTTGGGCTACACTACTTTATGCGAGTAGGTGAGGAACACGTGGAAAATATTGACAAAGAGAACGAATAGGATGATAGTACATGTGTTATGACATTAAGGAATAACTTCCATAGTGCTAGAGGGAGCCCTAGAGGGTATAAACTGCAGGGGAAGACAGAAATTGGAATACACTCAACAAACAATTGAGGACGTCAGGTGCATGTGCTGTCCTGAGACAATTGGTTGTGGTCCCCACAAGATTAGGCAGAAGGTTTCTGACACAAAGTAGTTCCTTCTGGGAACAAGAAATGAGTCAAACTGAATAATTTTTATTCTAAAGTAGCTCTGTAGAGTCAACCATAAACATTCCGACAAGCCTAGGCTATTCTTGGTACAAAGTCTAGTTCATGTATCCACAAGGCAGAGGAAAATTGCAAATGATAGGCCTAATTGCGAGACTGATAAACTGCACAGAGCATAGGTCGTACGATGACATGATGACTATGCTGGCCGAACAAATAGGGAGATCATCTGAGAGACAATAACAGTGGTAACATGTGTTCTAGTTTATTAATTCGCCGAGCGACGTGCCCCTGTATTTAAAACACTGGTCTCGCGGTGAAACGAACAATGTTTCATAATCCTTTCCGATTCTCCAGATTTTTTGTGTGCGTTCCCAAATTTCTTTGAAAAGGACTTAGCCGATTTGTTCCCCATCCGTCCGTAATCCGAGCTGTTCATCCCACTCAACTGACCTCACACTACTCTTCCTTCCTTTTTACGTGTACATGAAAAGTTACAAAACAAGAGTGTTAACATTGTGATTGTTTGCTACATAAAGTGGACAAAATCACCTATAACTGTAATGACTCTGAAGTACCGCAAGCAACAGACTTGAAGATTGATTATTCTACTATCACAATGGTGTAGCACAAAATTAGCACACTGTCATCTACTTTGGCATCTGTACATCGTATGTTTGAGACTGGAGCAGCAGCTGTTGTGGTAATGAAACAACACAACACGGATCGCCAATCTGTCTAAGTAAGTCGTGGCGTTATTTATCTAACGGACTGTGATGAACGACCATTGTCGGATTAGAAGCAAAGCAGCTTCAGGTAAAGTCTTCTTTTCTTTGAAATGTAGGCTTCGCATCCTAATGGTTCAGAAAATGATAGGAAAGAAGTACGGCGTGTGCCAATGCCTGTTATTACCTGTTATTCACTCTAAAGAAAAGAATCGCGATCCTGTGTAACATCGAAGATCCGTGTGTGCATCCACGCGTCTATCAAACTCTATTCATTGTCATTGATCATACATCTGTGAAAGGGATACGTTCACACTAGACACTGTCCTTGTACATAAAGGAAAGGAATGTTAACAACATATCAAAATTGAAGCAGATGTTTGATTCTCTGGCCCACACGACGAACCTGGTGAGAGATGGTTAGGAAAATCTGAGACTTACCTTTCCCGGAGAGTGGAAGACAGAAGTTAAATGGCAGGTGCCACTGCTGAGGAATGGACTTTTACCACTTTTTGAAGAAAAAACTTTAAAAAAAAAGAGAACCTTTGCCGTACACGCTGGATCTCTCTGAAACCGACCGTCTTCCACTGTACGTACCTGTGTAAGATCCAATTGCTTTTGTCCGCCTATGTGCAACACTGTGCATAGAGAAAATAGACTTGTATATACCACATTCTATTTTAGATAAGGTCTCATGCTGCTTTTGGCTCTGGGGAGAGCTCAGTTCAGTTCAGACGGTTCTGTTCACTTAGAGATCATTCTTCTTAACCACTGCTCTTTAACTCGTTGATTCGATGTAGAGTGTACCTCTCTTGTCTCTAAATACACAACATTGTAATTTTTTACAAATAAATTATATAACCTTTTAACGTTTGATTGTAATTTAGGCCTTATACTAATAAAGTTAATTTTTATGTTACTAAAATCAAAAGAAGTGTTGGTGCATAAACAATCTAATCGCAATTATGCTTTCTATACAAGCTGCTCGCATTATTTATCTCTCTGTTTTCTTTGAACCAAGGCAATATTAACAATACAATATGATTTTTGGCCCTCGCTTTACAACTATTTCACATTCCCCTAACAGCCTGAGAAGGTTTTCCAAACATATATTTGTTTATTACACAGTTTTCTGTTTGCAGTCATATTTTCTCCCTTTACCTCTACCATATCTCACCGTTTAACAACAATAGAAAGGACACTAAAGACCCGCAAAACAAAATGAAAAAAGCCTAATAGAAAAAGTGAAAGAATTTTGCTATTTATAAAACAAAACTGTACAATATAGTCATAGCAAGGAATACCTCAGAACCACGCTGTCGCCGGTCACTATTTCATTTTTTGAAAAAGGTCCATTGGTATTAAATACACAATTGAAAAACATGTTTTTGAAGCGTTTGTCCAGAACGCAGTACTGTATGAAAATTATGATCAGACTATAGGGAAAACGACAAATCTCACAGTATTTGATACTTGGTGGCTCAAAAATATAGTAATAATAAAGTTGACGTACTTAGTTGTCTGTGAATGTTGTTGTTGTTGATAATAATGCAGGGTGTTGATTTGGGCTTACGCCAGAGAGGTCTTTCGCACCAGTACTAAAATTTTTTACGAGACAAGTGACTAAAGTTGTAGAATGGTAAGAGTTCAACAAGAATTAAGCTATAACAATATTCAAATAACCATACACCCACATTTGCTAACTTGGCAGTAAAAAGACACTAGGAAGAGTCTATGGAAAAACTTTACCATAAGAAGAGACGGGCCAGAAAGGTATGTCATAAGACATTCAGGAAATGTGAACTTGATGCATGGAAAAGTAGAAGAAAAAATTGAGAGTAGGAAAAGACTGGGGAACGTAATACTATTTTTCGAAGACTTTCAGCGAATCACGGATGCAAAGAAGTGGTTTGCAAAAGATGAGAAGAATGGACGGGCGCTATCGAACAAGCTGAGGTGAAGGAATGTACTTCATATGAAACGGGAGGACAGCATGCAATGCTGCCCAAAAACCAGCACTATTGTCGGCTGACGTATCAGGCTAAAGATAGCCAACTGGGTTCACTTTCCAAACGACTTTAATTTTCTTTTGCATGGACTAACGTATAAAATTTCTACTGTAAGGTTAGGCAGCATAATTAATCATCTAACACAATATAGACTACTGTATAACATTCTAAAATAAAGTAAATATTTAATGAGAACATTGCGATTCTCGAAATCAAATCGACGGAAGGGCTGTAAAACTTATTGAGAGGAAATTTCAATGAATTGTAGTGTCAAATGCTGAAGTACCCAGACAGTGAATTCAAAATAATCTTTTTTTACATAATTAATACTAAGAAAAGTCGAGTTATCTTTGATCTGTGTAAATCCAAAGTATCCTCTATATATTAATGAACCATTTACACAGCTGATCTTTCCTTTTGTGTTCAGCGTTATCTTGTTCTTCGACTAGACAGTATATCTGCCTCCGGTTGTGTTGCTTGATGTTACGCACCTGGTCGAACAGATTTGCTCTCAGTCTCTTAATACTTACACGCTGAAGAGCTAAAGACACTGGAACACCTGCCTGATATCGTGTAGGGTCCTCGCGACCATGAATACCGCAGGGCTGTCTATAAATCCGTAAGAGTACGAGGAGATGAAGATCTCTTCTGAACAGCACGTTCCAAGGCATCCGAGATATGCTCAATAATTTCCATGTCTAGGAAGTTTAGTAGCTAGCGGAAGTGTTTAAACCCAGAAGAGTGCTCCTGAAGCCACACTAGCAAATCTGGACGTAGGGAGTGTCGCATTGGGGGTCCATGGATTCATGAGGTTGCCTCCATGCCAGTACACGTCCATCCGCTCGATACAATTTGAGACGAGATTCGTCTGACCAGACAACATGTTTCCAGTCATCAACAATCCAATGTCAGTGTTGGCAGGCCCACGCGAGTCGTAAAGCTGTGTGTGGTGCAGTCATCAATGGTATACGAGATGGCCCTCGGCTCCGAAAGCCCATATCTATGATGTTTCGTTGAATAGTTCGCACACTGACACTTGTTGATGACCCAGCACTGAAATCTGCAGTAATTTGTGGAAGGGTCGCACTTCTGTCTCGTTGAACAATATTCTTCAGTCGTCGTTGGTCCCGCTCTTGTAGGATCTTTTTCCGGCCTCAGCGATGTCGGAGATTTGATGTTTTATCGGATTTCTGACGTTCACGGTACATGAAATGATCGTACAGGAATATCCCCACTTCATCATTAGCTCAGAGATGCTGTGTCCCATTTCTCGTGCGCCGACTACAACACCACGTTCAAACTCACTTAAATTTTGATAACTTCTGTAGCAGAGTAGCCGATCTAACAACTGCGCAAGACAGTTATTATCTTATATAGGCGTTGGCGACGGCAGAACCGTATTCTGCCTGTTTACATACCACTATATTTGAATACGCATGCCTATACCAGGTTTTATGGCGCTTCAGTGTATTAATAGAATGGAGGAGTGCCATTATTCACTTACCTGTGGAGTCGATATGATGTGAAATTATTGTTGCTTCCCACAAGTAAATTCAAATTTGAATAAAATAAAGTCATCTGCGCATTTTCTGCACTCATTTATAGTCACTGGGTCAGGTATCCATGATACTATTAATATGTGTTAATAAAATAAGTTCTAGTATCCCATGTAAACAGGGCGAGATTTCAGGCAGTAACGAGTCCGATACGGTTCACGAACGGTAAGAAAAAGCGGTAAAAACCATACCATTATATCGTCTACTTTGAAATGTTTAAAAAGTGCATTTCTCTTTTTTATTTTGTAAATGAAAATAATACTTTTAGAGTATGGAAAATGAGAGAACCCATAGTGATGTCACCTGATACACTGAGACTGTCTGTAGAGTAGAACTTCTGTAAACGAATATCACTGGTTACGTAGAGTGTTTATTTTCAATATTCCCTTCTTACGTACGTGACGATATGTGTACAACAAAAAGCAAACAATGTCGAGGAGTTTCAGCATGAGCCACCAGTGAAGCAATTTTTCACAATAAGCAGGTATTTTACAGTATTGTAGTTTATTAGCCCTCATGTGTTTTACATTTAGATAAAAATTTAACGTATCTGAGGTGTGATTGCATCACTAGTCAAGACGGAAGTAATAATGGTTAAAGTGCTGATGGCGGATCTATCGAATATAGAAACGAGAAGTCGAAATAGACAGTTCTTGGGAACAGATTCTTTTGACGAACCACTGCTGTGCACAGGGAACCGCTTTTTAGCGAGCATTTTCAAGACGAAACGGGGCTTTGAAACGACGCAGACTGGAGCTGCTCTACATTCTTCACTTCACGGCCCGACTGCAGCCAACTGCGCTTCAGTTGGTCCCTTTGATAAAGATTTGATCATGGCTTCGATGAATGTGGGGCGTAAGAGGACTTCGTCGAAACGGTGCCCCACTCCTCAGAGATCTCGAGTTGCTAATATAGCGCTGCTCACGTCACAACTTGCCGCCTTCCACCCGCAACTCCTCCACCTCCACTCTTCCACCACAGTTTGCAGGCTTCCAACTGCGGACCATTACGGATGATAAATCGCCGACCGCGGTCGCTCCCTGGCTACTGTGGTCCTCACGATGTTCCAGACCACCCAACATTAGCGGTACAGGTTCGCTGCTGAGGAGACGACACAATGGCGAGGAGAGAACCTGCCGCAGTCCGGTGGCGAGGCCGCGGCCTCGGCGCTCCAGCAGACCACACAAACGGCGGCGGTTATTCTGGGACAGGGGGCGTGGCTTCACGACGGCGCTAACAGAGAGAGAGAGAGAGAGAGAGAGAGAGAGAGAGAGAGAGAGGAGATCCACTTCGCTCCATAAAACATCTCACATTATCAACAGATTCCTGTAAGGAATTTCGCCTCCCCTTTGATCATACACATGAAGGGAACTTGAAGCACTTTCGAAATGAAAGCAGTTTCCATTCATCTCTGTGGCTTCAACAATCTGTATTACTAAACGGCTAAACAGGAGCTCGGTGCACGGTCCCTGTTGCAGGATGCCTACCTCGTGGCTTCCAAGGGTAACAGAAATTTTACTTTCAGTATCTCTACATACAAACAGCAATGTCCCGACTGAGTTACTCACTCGCTGACTCACCATCGCCCAGGGCAAACCACTAACGTTAGAAACTTGAAATTTGCAGAAAGTGTTGATCTTATGCTGCAGGCGTCGTTTAAGAAGACATTTTTCGATATTCCATCCTTAAAGGGGTGAAATAGGGGATGAAGGTCTTTTGAAAATATTTCGCTACTAAAGCAATTATGAAGCTAGACCTACGAAAATTGTATTTTGTTTCCAGGTGGAAATAAAGAAATACATGCTTCAGCATTTTTCGAAGTTTAACCCTTATTGGAGCTGTATTGTGGGTCAAAGTATTTTTTTTTTTTGAAAATATATCATTGTGAAAGAGCTACTAAAGTATTTTTAAAGCTACAGCTATGAATAGTGGTATTTCACTTCTCGGTTACAAATAAAAAAATACGTATTTCTGCGTTTCTGAAAGCTCATTCCCTGTGAGGATAAAATAGAAGATGAAAGTTTTTACGACAATATTTTATTATCCAAACATTTTTTAAGTTAAAGCTATGAAAATTTATATTTGGCTTCTCTAATTGAAATTAAAAAATATACATATCACTATTTTTTAAATTCACTCCATGAGGGGATGGAATGTTTTTAGAAAATATTTCATTGCGAAAGAATTTTTAAACCTTTGAAAATTGGTGTTTGGCTTCTCGGCTAGAAATAAAAAAATACGTGTTTCACTGTTTTCGGGAATTCAACCGCTAAGTGGATGAAAAATGGCCAGACTGATTCACTGACTCATCATCGGCCAGTCCAAACGGCTGAGAATAGCAACTTGAAATTTGGAGACGATCTCGATCTTTTACTGTAGCTATTGTTTAAGAAGTAACTGTTTGAAATTCCACTCCTAAGGGGGTGAAATGGGGGACGAAAACTGGTATTTGGTTTCTCAGTCAATAAATAATGAAATACGTGTTCAGTATTTTTGAAAAGTCATTCACTATGCGGGTTCAATAGTGGGTGAAATTTTTTGAAAATAAATCGTTACGAAAGAACTACTAAAGCATATTTAAAGCTACGCCTATGAAAAATTGGTATTTGACTTCTCTGTTAGAAATTTTTAAAAGTATGTGATCCGTGTTTTTGGGAATTCGACACGTAAGGGGGTTAAATGGGGAATTAAAATTTTTAAGTGAATATTTCGTTACATTAAAAAAAAACTTAAAAGCTAAATCTACTAAAACTGGCATTTCACTTATATGTTAGATATACACAAATATGTGTTAGGAAATGAAAGTTTCTATGAAAATTTCTCCCTAAGAACGCATTAACAAAAACATTGGACTCCAGATACCAGATTCGCTTTTTGGTCACAAGTACATTCGGAAAAGACCATGCTTCTGTGGTATTAATTAACATGAAAAGTGTAGAAGGTCTTGAAATTTGTGAACAACATAAAAATTCAATTAAACGAAAACAAAGAAAATCAATGTATACCGTTCAGTCTACGCGAGCGGGCGCTAAGCTAGTTTCATACAATTATTGACAGAATTTAAAAATTGAGAACGTTGTCATTATTTACTCATTATTTACGTTAAAGGTTTAGCACAATGAATCATGCATTAATGTAGGAAACAGTGCATGTCACTTGAGACAGTGTAACTCATGCCGTGCTAATTACCCAGACTATATTCATCCAGTATTTGAGAATGAGAGCACTTGCACCCAGATCTCAGACATCAGATCTTTACCAGACGTAGTATATCGTCAGAGTATTAACCAAACCTTCGATGCAGTTTGTACTATGTTGGCCCCCAGGAGAAAGAGTGTAGACGGTAAGTAATAAGTAACACCTGAGCTACGGAGCAGAGGAAAAGCATAACTGTGAGCGCGTGTTGTTAAGAGCTCCCGTGGGGAAGTCGGTAGAGCGTTAGTCCGTCGTAAGGAGTGCCCCAGGGACGTGTAATAGAACAGCTGTTATTCTCTGTATACATAAATGGTTTGGGCGAACGGGGTGGGCAGCAACCTGCGGCTGTTTGGTAATGATACTGTGGTGTACGGTAAGGTGTCGAAGTTGAGGGATTGTAGGAGGGTACAAGATAAATTTGAAAAAAATTCTAGTTGATGTAATGAATGGCTGCTACGTTTACATGTAGAAAAATGTAAGCTAATGCGGAAGAGTAGGAAAAACAAATCTGTTATGTTCGGATTAAAGCACTAGGGGTGTTCTGCTTGACAGTCACGTCGTTTAATTATCTGAGCGTAACGTTGCCAAGTAATATGAAATGGAACGAGCATGTGAGAATTATGGTAGGGAAGGCAAAAGGTCGACTTCGATTTATGGGAGAATTTTAGGAAAGTATGGTTCATGTGCAAAAGGAGACCGCATACAAGACGCTGGTGCAACCTATTCTTGAGTATTCTTCGAGTTTTTAGGATCCGAACCTGGTCGGATTAAAGAAATACGTCGAAGGAAGTCAGAGGTGGGCTTCTAGGTTTGGTGCCATAGGTTCTAACAACACGTGAGTGTTACGGGTAACCCTAATGGGAATCCCCGGGGGGGAAGGCGACGTTCTTTTCCAGAAAAACGATTGAGAAAATCTGGAGAACCGGCATTTGAACCTGACTGCCGTGTGATTCTATTGCCGCCAACGTACCTTGCGAAAATAAGATACGAGAAATTATTGTTTATCTAGGCATATAGGCAGTCGTTTTTCCCTCGCTCTGTTTGCTAATGGAACAGTTAATGAAATGACAAGTAGTGGTAAAGAGTACCCTCCGCGACGCGCATTACGGTGGCTTTCAGTGTATCTTCGTAGCTATAGATGTACCAAGTGTCCTTTGTTCGAGCCCCTGTCGTACCAGTTTTTGTACCGCAGTGTGTCGAATGACATGTTCCTGACGTGTAAAAGAACTGTTAGTAGTTTATAGTAATGCTTTACTGGTAATCCACTTTCGTTCCTGTATTTTAAAGCAGTCAACATAATTATAAGAGTACATTCGCAGTTTCACAGAAAAAACATAAAAAATCGGAACAGAAGTAGAAACAAACTATTGCATCCAGTCGCTCGGAAGTACTAGTAGTAATAATACTAAGTATTCTTATTGTTATTACCATTAATGTTATTGTTATTATTATTGCTGTTAGCACTTCTGCGCGTGTGATGCACTTGTTTCTTCACTCTTCTGTTGCGACTGTTTGTATTTACTCTGTGAACCTGCAAATGTAGTCTACAGGTTTGATACTTTCAAAAAAAGGAAGCGAAAATGGACTACCAGTAGAACATCGTTATAAACTTTCTTTTTTATTATTATTATTATTATTATTACTGGTATTATTATTATTATTATTATTATTATTATTCTCCGCTCTCAGGAGTGCAGCTCGCTGTTCGAGGTCCGGTCCATTAAGAGTCGCGGTTTTATTCAAGCATTGATCAGATAAGCTGATAGTGGGACAAATGGCGGATCCGAACTGAGATTATAAGGGAGGAGCTTACCAGTACCGGAACCAGTTGATTGGAAACATTTTTTTTTAAATTTATGGGACATTATTCTTCGTTGATGATGATGTTCCAGCATAAAATTAAAATGTTGTGTGTGTGTGTGTGTGTGTGTGTGTGTGTGTGTGT
The DNA here is from genome assembly GCF_023864345.2 of Schistocerca serialis cubense. Lineage (NCBI taxonomy): Eukaryota > Metazoa > Arthropoda > Insecta > Orthoptera > Acrididae > Schistocerca > Schistocerca serialis. The sequence goes on from NC_064639.1 coordinate 385,608,882, forward strand.
GTGTGTGTGTGTGTTGTTTTAGAGAGTGAAGTGTGTGGCGGGTCATGCTATAAACACCGAAGAGTCCTTTTACAAGTCAGGAACAAGTCAGACATAACAGTTTCACAAATACTACAGTACAAAAACTGACACGACAAGGGCTCGAACCCAGGACCTTTGGTGTGGCAAACTAACGCCCTATCGTCTTCTCCACAAGAGCTCTACATGACAGGCACTCACATTTATGATTTTCCTGTGCTCCGTAGCTCAGGTGTTACTTATTATTTACCGTTTACGCACGTTTACCTGGACGCACATAGCACATCAGAGTTTTGATTGATACTCTTCTGATATACTACGTTTGGTACCGATCTGACAGTCTGACATTTGGAGGTTTGTGTGTTAGCGACATCTAGGGAACTTTATCCCTAATTTCAAACATTCACGAAACTTTTTCTCGCTGACACGTTATGGTGAAAGGATAAAAAGCTTGCCGCGTGGGATTAGCCGAGCGGTTTAAGGCGCTGCAGTCATGGACTATGTGGCTGATCCCGGCAGAGGTTCGAGTCCTCCCTCGGGCATGGGTGTGTGTGTTTGCCCTTAGGATAGTTTAGGTTAAGTAATGTGTAAGTTTAGGGACTGATGACCTTAGCAGTTAACTCCCTTAGGATTTCACACACATTTGAACATTTCTTTTTGATAAAAAGCTTGTCGATTATTACATTAGCGTTGTTCACGTAGAGAAACTTCAGTATCAAGAATGGCGTTTTAATTTATAGCTTCTTTACTACTAATTCTATCAGTAACACAGTTTGCAGACAGTATCACTTACACCGAGACGCGTGAAAATCTAGTTTTTCTGAAAATGGAGCGGCAATTACACAGAATTTTGAAGCCTTTTTATAGCTAAAACTCGATTCTGTAATGAGTTGGGAGGGGGGTGGGGAGGGGGAGGGCTACTGGGAAGCCATTCTATTTTTTCAAAAGGTTGCTGCCGACGCCTTGCTAAGACAATGCCCACAAGGGATAACTTAGTGTATTTCACCAGTGCGCTGACTTTACGTCTATGGCAGAAAATTTTAAAAAATGTGAAAAACTTGTTTCATTCAGTGATAACTTCCGTTTTAAACAATAACTGATAAGCCATAAATCACTATAAAATTTTTAAAAAGTATGCAAAACCATAGAGAAACGCGATGTTATTAATGGTTTTTATCGGAGCTCTTATTCATTTCTCGCGGATCACAGTGTTTTGTGAAACATAACTTCGAAACTCTGCTGTATGAAGTTTGTAACAAAATTGGGGCGCCCTCTGAGACTCGGCATCATAGAGCAGTGGGCAGCTCTAAGAAGAATGACTGCTTGTTGCGTGATGGGTGGGGGGGTGGGGGGGGGGGGATGGGGAGGGGAGACCTGCCAGCGATAAATTTCATTGTCAGCCTTGTGTTTTATTCTTCACTGTTCGTGCTCTACCATTATTTGTTATTTATGTACATAACAGAAAAAAATCTAGTGAAACACGCATACAGACATGACATCCACGCTGTAAACAAGACTCGGAAACCCTACCAATGGCGATGTTTTAACTGAATAAACGTGAATCGTGTATCATGATGCAAAAGCGTGTTTCAGTACTTTCATACACATAATTTCTAAACTATTGAAACAGTTACTACTAACACTATGTACACTCAAATGGAGAATTTCATCGATATTTTTCCGGAAGTACCAGTGCACGAAAGAGATGATATTTACGACGCTCCAACCTCGTAACGTTAGCAACAGTCACAATGGTGACGTAAATGCATCCATGGGATGCTGTTAAATTTATCGCCATTTCCTTGTGTTCAAAACCGCGGCTAGCAACGCTGAACTATTCAGTTTTAATCAGTACTATCTAAAGCCTAAAGGTTCAGGTGATGAGTATTAAAGACTGTAATCTGAATGGCGAAAGCTATTATAGCTTAGACATGTCGATACAATCAAAATTAACCTCTGTCAAAACAATATCAAAGAGAATACACTGTATCATAGTAACGTAAGGGCGATGTTCCATATTAACACCCTGTACGAAGGGGTTTCGGATTTCGTTGTCGTTCTGTAATATTGTGCGTTCGTAATATTAACACGCATACATGACTAAAGACAAAATTAAAACAACAAAGAAATAAAGCAATACATAACGGCTATTCTGGGTATGTTATGCCCATAACGTAGTATTATACTCTAGGGTACGTCACCATGCAGTCCTGCCGTTAGCATTTCTCACTGCAGTGAACAGTACAGGAACAGCAAAAAAGGTGCGACCAAACGTAGAAGAAATTATGTTGTATAAACGCTTGTATCCACTAATTATGGGAAATACAAAGAAAGAGAAGATACCAGAAACTCTTTCTTTCATGAAAAGTTCAGAACTGAAATTTTGCAATTTCAGAAAACATGCCGTCTGTAATTTCCTTGGCGGTTTTTACCAGAAACCTCCATATCGTCAATGACGACCGACATCGCACAGCTGCATCATATCCGCTGTATCACGTAATGAGCCATAACTCATGCGAGAGTCGTTGACGGTTCAGGCTAAAATGAACTTAAGAATATGACTAGTGACTTGAGTAGGAGGTAGGTTGCATGATGTGGTAGGTCTCAATTGAGTGATACTTGATTCACATTAAAATGTGGTTCCTCGTCTCTTTACTTAGCGAAAGTCTGATTATGCGATGAAATTTTCAAAGATGCGTGCGTGAGTTGATTTGTGGTACGTTCTGTGTGACTGCCTTTGGAATGATGGTAACGTCACGCGTAGCTTTTTGTAGCGGCGCTCAATCACGTTTTGGACGGAGAAAGTTTGAAAGCTCCAGTTTTAGTTTTAGTACTGCTGTGGAATTCTGAATTGAATGGGTGCAAATGTAGGCAGAAACACATGCTGCTTTACTTGCTCTTTCGTGTTGGGAATGCATTGCTATTATAATTTTCTCCACTGACTTACAACAAGTGATTCTACTTCTGATGTTTCTTTTACTCACGATAAACTCACTGATTTTATTGATGAATCCTGCGTACCGGAACTCTATGAGTTTGAGCTTCGTACCCATGTGGGTCAGGATATCCAACCAATTTTTCGTCATATTTTCTCATCTCTTATGTATGGAAGTGAAGCTCACATTTAGAATTAATGGGTGATATTATTTCCTTACATCTTGCGTTAATTTTTCACGAAGAACGTACACTGTCACATCTTAATATTTCCGTTGCTATAGCACTTTCACATTCTTCTAGTGGATTTTGTGTACCGCTACTCAGCGACGCCGTCTTACTCGTCAGCACTGTTTGCAATATGTTACCAGCTAAATATAGTAAAGGACCTTGTCCCGGTGTGGTTGCTTTTCCCCGAGATCTATTTCGGTATTCTTCTCTTACCACCTATCTGAGGCTCGCATAAACTAAAGCAAGAGGAGCTATACTGAATTTCTTCTCCTTTTGTCTTGTGTTAGTGGCTGCGTAGCTAATTCTGATGATCACCTGTAATTTACAGCGATAGAGGTACGTCGATGAGGAGGGTATCAAGTGACCAGGTGCACTAGATTTTTCTTTTATGAACTAGCAAGTCGCTTCTCATCAGGTGCTGAATCAGTATGCTTACATCTGGCAGTCAGTGGCATATCCTCTTTTGTTTGAATTTCGGCATGTTCGGATAGTTTTGCACATTACATAGATTGCAACCATATGTTCTTTGCACAGATGATTCCTACAAGGGAGAATCCAGTTACATTAAAGTTTTCAGTTGCATGTTCCACACTTACAAGGCCTAACCATGCATGTATGTAATAGACTGAAATCGGTTTGACCTATCACTACGTAAGGTCGGATGAAAAAGTTGTGTATCCTTTCTTTGTGGAAGGTAGGATGGTGCCACATACACTATGTGATCAAAAGTATCCGGACACCTGGCTGAAAATGACTTACAAGTTCGTGGCGCCCTCCATCGGTAATGCTGGAATTCAATATGGTGTTGGCCCACCTTTAGCCTTGATGACAGCGTCCACTCTCGTAGGCATACGTTCAATCAGGTGCTGGAAGATTTCTTGTGGAACGGCAGCCATTCTTCACGGAGAGTGCGGCACAGGGTACAGATATCGATGTCAGTCGGTGAGGCTTGGCACGAAGTCTGCGTCGCAAAACATTCCAAAGGTGTTCTGTAGGATTCAGGTCAGCGCTCTGTGCAGGCCAGTCCATAATAGGGATGTTATAGTCGTGTAACCACTCCGCCACATGCCGTGCTTTATGAACAGGTGCTCGATCGTATTGAAAGATGCAATCGCCATCCCCGAATTCCTCTTCAACAGTGGGAAGCAAGAAGGTGCTTAAATTATCAGTGTAGGCCTGTGCTGTGATAGTGCCACGTAAAGCAACAAGAGATGCAAGCCTCCTCCATGAAAGACACGACCACACCGTAACACCACCGACTCCGAATTTTACTGTTGACACTTCACACGCTGGCAGATGACGTCCACCGGGCATTCACCAGACCCACACCCTGCCATCGGATCGCCACATTGTGTACCATGACTAGCCACTCAACACAACGTTTTCCCACTGTTCAATCATCGAATGTTTACGCTCCTTACACCAAGCGAGGCGTCGTTTGGCATTTACCAGCGTGCTGTGTAGCTTATGAGCAGCCGCTCGACCATGAAATCCAAGTTTCCTCAACCCCCGCCTAACTGTCATAGTACTGTCAGTGGCTCCTGATACAGTTTGAAATTCCTGTGTGATTGTCTGGATAGATGTCTGCGTATTAGACATCATGACCCTCTTCAACTGTCGGCAGTCTCTGTCAGTCAATAGAGGAGGTCGGCCAGTGCGCTTTTGTGCTGTACGTGTCCCTTCACGTTTCCACTTCACTATCACATCAGAAACAGTGGACCTATGGATGATTAGGGTTGTGGAAATCTCTCGTACAGACTTATGATACAAGTGACACCCAATCACCTGAACACGTTCGAAGTCCTTGAGTTCCGCGGAGCGCCCCATTCTGCTCTTTCACGATGTCTAATGACTACTGAGATCGCTGATATGGAGTACCTGGCAGTAGGTGGCAGCACAATGCACCTAATATGAAAAACGTATGTTTTCTTGGGTGTTCGCATACTTTTAATCACATAGTTTATCACTATGGAAATGATGCGTAACCCTACGTCTACGTTACCAACGGATGATTCCCGCGAATTTTGGTATATATTTGCATGTAGCGTGTAATCTAAAAGGATCATGCATGTCTTCGAGCTGACATGACAATGGTATTAACTACGCAAATGGACATGCCTGCGGGGTTGGTATCCGTGCATGGTCCATTGATGATCGCACCAGATCAGTGAAGCACGTGAGCCCTGGAGCAAAAGCCAATGATGATAACAGAAAAAAACGATTAAAACAAACAAAAGAATAGTTCTTAAATATGTATTCATTTGCATTTAGAGATTTGAGCTCTTAAATTGGCACATAAATCTTATACACTCAGGTTCAGAGAAAACGGAACTCATTGAACGACTAGAGATAGGACGTTTATATTCACAGGACATGTACGTTAATACGTTCTGCAGAAATGATTAGTGTTTCAGTCACCTCGGCTCACTATGGTGGCCTGCTGCCTAGTAGGCACAAGGTTCGCCATGGGCGCTGATGACTTGTTCCCTGCGTGATGGCATCGACGGGTATAAGGCGCGAATGGCGTCTCATCCATGCTGCCTTCACCTGGTTCCACAGTTCATCTGTGGTGGTTGGCACTGGATCACAGCGCTGCACCCATCGTTTCACCTTATCCCACACATTTCCTATTGGCTAAAAATCTGGTCATCTGCCAGGCCAGGGTAAAAGACCGACATCCTGTGACACCAAGAAGACACTTGTGCGTGCGGCAACATGTGATCGTGTATTGTCTTGCTGAAAAATGGCGTTTGGGGTGTTGTGCATGGCTACAGTTCGCAGGACATCATTCACGTAGGTTACACTGGTCACAGTGCCCCGGACACGTACCAACTGTGTTTTGTGGTTGTACCCAGTAGCACCCAACACCGTAAGGCCTTGAGCTGGCGCTATATGTCTTGTGCGAATGCAGTCACTGTGATGCCGCTCCACCTATCTTCCGTGAACCAAAATGCGACCATAATTTTCAAACAAACAGAACCTGGGTTCGTCCGAAAACACTATCTGATGTCATTCCTGTCCGAAGTGACGTCGTTCCATACACCATTGCCGTGTAGCAAGTTTCTGCACATTTGTCAAAGGTAGGCGGAGAAGTGGAAGGCGCGCACGTAATCCATGCCGCAATAAACGGCGACGGACTTTCTGCCCTGATAGTATACGACGTGTTACAACGTTCCACTGTTGCGCCAGAGCGAGAAGGATGCAGATCTGTCCTGCAACGCCGTTGGGATGACGTGTCCATCTTCACAGGGGGGGGGGGGGGGGAGGTGATCTGGTTGGTGCGATCTGACCCCTCTCGTCGTGTTGTATGGCCTTCCGTGAAACATTCTGCGCATACCCGTTGCATTGGCGAAACACTTCCACACGAGCAGCTGCTTCGCGGATGGATGCATTACATTCTCTCATGCCAATAATGCACCCTCTTTCAAACTCACTGATTTGAAAGTACATCTGCTCTAGTCACATTGATCCATTACCTTCCGGTTATAGTGACAAGAAGAGCCTCAGCCACAATTTACTGGTAGGCAGTGTTGCGCCGCGATATCGATGTTGTCCTTGAACCCGCGGGCCGACACGGTTCAAATGATAATCATTTCTGCAGAACAAACTAAAGTGCATGTCTTGTGAGTATACATGTAATATCTCTAGTCGATCAAGGTGTTACGTTTTTTCTGAACATGAGTGTAAATGCAGTATTATGTGATGCTTCCTGTGTTCTACATTCCTGAATTGAAGAATTTTGTGTATTTTGTGGAACAATGCAGCAATCGATTTAGGACTCTTCATACTGTGCTTGACTGTCACTCACAGCTATGCGATACTGTTTCGTTTTCTGCCACTGTTTCGTGGTTATTTTATTGTGTGGAGGAAAGTTTGCACTTCTCTCGCTAGAAAGATACGCTCCAAGTGTGGTCTCAGTTTTTGTCGGCAGGAGGCAGTCATTGCGTTTCATTAGGAGTGTTGAGCATCCCCGGAGAGTTGGGCAGTTTTCGCGGAAGTTGGGCTGCGCCTGCTGCGTGCTTTTGCCACAGCCGGCACCTGCCCTTGCTCAGGGCAGAGGACGCCGTGCGGCCATTGCCGTCCCCAGAGAATAAATGAGAATAATTTTTTTCCTTTTCTGTATGTAAATCAAAGGAGAGGAGTCGGTTCCTTTCACTCTAAAATTCTGGTGCGTCAAATCAACTAACTCGAGCAGCTGATGGTGTTGAACTAAGATTCTGCGATCCATCTCTGTAACCGCCGTCTGGTGTTGACCAGCGCATGATACCTGGTATTTTAGGGAAGTGTAAGCGTCACAATTGCAGTAGTGTCAGTGTCGTCGTAACTGCCGTCTGCTTCACGTCTGCGGTGCAGCGAGCTACATTAATTTAAGTATTAACTGTATTTTTCTTACTTGTCACTTCTTCTTCCGTGTGTTTTTGCTTTTAGGGAGCTTTAATTGTCGAGTGCTAGTAATAGTGTTCCATATATTTCGTCTTTGTTTTGAATACAGTCAGAGAGAGTTCCTTTAGTCAATCATAGTGCCAGTAGTGCTAGTGTTTGTTTTCAATACAGTCCAGAGACAGGTAGTGCTATTTTCATTGTTTTCTACAAGAAGTGTCTAGCAACCACAGTTTAGTCAACTATCAGCCGCCTTTAGTGAATTAGCAGTCTAGTTAAAAGTTGATTAACTCTCTACAGTAAATTGATTTCTTAGGATGAATAGGATGTGTGACTGCTGTGTACGGACGCAGGAGGAGCTGACCACTGTTCGCGAACAGCTGAGCGTGTTGATGGCCGCGGTCAGCGGTCTTCAGGCTGCTGCCTCGGAGTGTAGCGGCAGTGGGGAGTCTGGTGCGTTGCATGGTACACCCAAGGTGTTACATGCTTCACCCACTGTCCCTGCTGTCGAGACATCTTCGCGGGTCCGGGCGCGGTTGGGCCACCCTCTCCCCAAGGGGAGTGGCGGGTTCAGCGGCGTTCGCGGCGTTCGCGGCGAACGAGGCGGAGGGTCAATGTGGAAGCTGGCCGTGTGGCATCGCCCGCTCTGCCTGTGAGGGGACATGTGGCCGCACCTTCAGCAAGGTCCGAGCAGGCACACGGGGCGAGGGGTTTATTAGTTATTGGGAGCTCCAACGTTAGGCGGGTGATGGAGCCCCTTAGGGAAATAGCGGAAAGGTCGGGGAAGAACGCCAGTGTTCACTCTGTCTGCTTGCCGGGGGCTCTCATCCGAGATGTGGAGGAGGCCCTGCCGGCGGCGGTAGAGAGTACTGGGTGCACCCGACTGCAAATTGTTGCTCATGTTGGCACCAATGACTGCTGCCGTCTGGGTTCAGAGGTCATCCTCAGTTCGTACAGGCGGTTGGCGGAATTGGTGAAGGCGGAAAGCCTCGCTCGCGGGGTGGAATCTGAGCTAACTATTTGTAGTATGCCCGCATCTCGAGGTCGTGCGGTAGCGTTCTCGCTTCCCACGCCCGGGTTCCCGGGTTCGATTCCCGGCGGGGTCAGGGATTTTCTCTGCCTCGTGATGGCTGGGGGTTGTGTGATGTCCTTAGGTTAGTTAGGTTTAAGCAGTTCTAAGTTCTAGGGACTGATGACCGTAGATGTTAAGTCCCATAGTGCTCAGACCCATTTGAACCATTTGTAGTATCGTTCCCAGAACCGATCGCGGTCCTCTGGTTTGGAGCCGAGTAGAAGGCTTAAACCAGAGGCTCAGACGATTCTGCGGAGATCTGGGGTGCAAATTTCTCGACCTCCGCTATCGGGTGGAGAAATGTAGGGTCCCCCTGAATAGGTCAGGCGTGCACTACACACCGGAAGCGGCCATAAGGGTAGCGGAGTACGTGTGGAGTGCACATGTGGGTTTTTTGGGTTAGAGAATTCCCTCCCTAGGCCCAACAAGACGCCTCCTGAGACGCGGCAAGGTAGGAGTAGGCAAAATGCAACAGGGAATAACAATATTAATGTGCTAATAGTAAACTGCAGGAGCGTCTATAGAAAGGTCCCAGAAATGCTCTCATTCATAAACGGTCACAATGCCCATATAGTACTAGGGACAGAAAGTTGGCTGAAACCAGACGTAAACAGTAATGAAATCCTAAACTCAGATTGGAATGTATACCGCAGAGACAGGCTGGACAGTGAAGAGGGAGGCGTGTTTATAGCGATAAGAAGTGCAAGAGTATCGAAGGAAATTGACGGAGATCCTAAATGTGAAATAATTTGGGTGAAGGTCACGGTTAAAGCAGGCTCAGACACGGTAATTGGATGTCTCTACAGGCCCCCTGGCTCAGCAGCTGTTGTGGCTGAGCACCTGAAGGATAATTTGGAAAATATTTTGAGTAGATTTCCCCACCATGTTATAGTTCTGGGTGGAGATTTAAATTTGCCTGATATAGACTGGGAGACTCAAACGTTCATAACGGGTGGCAGGGACAAAGAATCCAGTGAAATTTTTTTAAGTGCTTTATCTGAAAACTACCTTGAGCAGTTAAACAGAGGCGATAACATATTAGACCTTCTGGTGACAAACAGACCCGAAATATTTGAAAAAGTTAACGCAGAACAGGGAATCAGTGATCATAAAACGGTTACTGCATCGATTTCAGATGTAAATAGAAATATTCAAAAAGGTAGGAAGATTTTTCTGTTTAGCAAAAGTGACAAAAAGCAGATTACAGAGTACCTGACGGCTCAACACAAAAGTTTTGTCTCAAGTACAGATAGTGTTGAAGATCAGTGGACAAAGTTCAAAACCATCGTACAATATCCGTTAGATGACTATGTGCCAAGCAAGATCGTAAGAGATGGAAAAGACAACAACCGAGTTAGAAAACTGCTGCGGAAGCAAAGGGAACTTCACAGCAAACATAAACATAGCCAAAGCCTTGCAGACAAACAAAAATTACGCGAAGCGAAATGTAGTGTGAGGAGGGCTGTGCGAGAGGCGTTCAATGAATTCGAAAGTAAAGTTCTATGTACTGACTTGGCAGAAAATCCTAAGAAATTTTGGTCTTATGTGAAAGCGGTAGGTGGATCAACACAAAATGTCCAGACACTCTGTAACCAAAATGGTACTGAAACAGAGGATGACAGAATAAAGGCCGAAATACTAAATGTCTTTTTCCAAAGCTGTTTCCCAGAGGAAGACTGCACTGTAGTTCCTTCTCTACATTGTCGCACAGATGACAAAATGGTAGATATCGAAATAGACGATAGAGGGATAGAGAAACAATTAAAATCGCTCAAAACAGGAAAGGCCACTGGACCTGATGGGATACCAGTTCGATTTTACACAGAGTACGCGAAGGAACTTGCTCCCCTTCTTGCAGCGGTGTACCGTAGGTCTCTAGAAGAGCGTAGCGTTCCAAAGGTTTGGAAAAGGGCACAGGTCACCCCAGTTTTCAAGAAGGGACGTCGAACAGATGTGGAGAACTATAGACCTATATCTCTAACGTCGATCAGTTGTAGAATTTTGGAACACGTATTATGTTCGAGTATAATGACTTTTCTGGAGACTAGAAATCTACTCTGTAGGAATCAGCATGGGTTTCGAAAAAGACGGTCGTGTGAAACCCAGCTCGCGCTATTCGTCCACGAGACTCAGAGGGCCATAGACACGGGTTCACAGGTAGATGCCGTGTTTCTTGACTTCCGCAAGGCGTTCGATATAGTTCCCTACAGTCGTTTAATGAACAGAGTAAGAGCATATGGACTATCAGACCAAGTTATGTGATTGGATTGAAGAGTTCCTAGATAACAGAACGCAGCATGTCATTCTCAATGGAGAGAAGTCTTCTGAAGTAAGATTGATTTCAGGTGTGCCGCACGGGAGTGTCGGAGAACCGTTTCTATTCACAATATACATAAATGACCTTGTGGATGACATCGGAAGTTCACTGAGGCTTTTTGCGGATGATGCTGTGGTATATCGAGAGGTTGTAACAATGGAAAATTGTAATGAAATGCAGGAGGATCTGCAGCAGCGAATACATAGAAAGATAGATCTCTTATCATTTAGCTACAAAATAGCAGGTCAGCAATTGGAAGCAGTTAATTCCATAAATTGTCTGGGAGTACGCATTAGGAGTGATTTAAAATGGAATGATCATATAAAGTTCATCGTTGGTAAAGCAGATGCAAAACCGGGATTCATTGGAAGAATCCTAAGGAAATGCAATCCGAAAACAAAGGAAGTAGTTTACAGTACGCTTGTTCGCCCACTGCTTGAATACTGCTCAGCAGTGTGGGATCCTTACCAGATAGGGTTGATAGAAGAGAGAGAGAAGATACAACGGAGAGCAGCGCGCTTCGTTACAGGATCATTTAGTAATCGCGAAAGCGTTACGGAGATGATAGATAAATTCCAGTGGAAGACTCTGCAGGACAGACGCTCAGTAGCTCGGTACTGGCTTTTGTTGAAGTTTCGAGAACATACCTTCACCGAGGGGTCACGCAGTATATTGCTGCCTCCTACGTATATCTCGCGAAGGGACCATGAGGATAAAATCAGAGAGATTGGAGCCCACACAGAAACATACCGACAATCCTTCTTTCCACGAACAATACGAGACTGGAATGGAAGGGAGAACCAATAGAGGTACTCAAGGTACCCTCCGCCACACACCGTCAGGTGGCTTGCGGAGTATGGGTGTAGATGTAGAAGGTGATCCATATTACAAACAACTCGCTATTTCCTTATTTTGCCATGCGACTTCTTTTGCTTGATTGGTTATAGTTTTTGGTCTCCTTTTGTCTCGTTAACTTTGAATTGGTGATTTGCCCGGATGAGGAGATCTTTTATTGTTGTCCGTAAAGTCTTCCATATAATTCGGTACCTCCCCAAAGTATTAAAGTCATTTTGTAATTTGATTTCAGTTTTAGAGAACTTTGCTCTGTGTGAATTTTATGTTAATTATGTCAGTCATTACGAGAAAATTATTTCGCTCAGTCTTGCCTGAGATATGAAGATTCCTTAGCGTCCTACAACATTACCATGGTTAGGCCAATTCGTTGTCCGCAGCGACCAAACTCTACGAGCTTTCCCTTAGAAATTCAGAAACTGGAATGAGGATTCCACTCGTGTAGTTATAGATTTCTATATTGACCAGAGAGAGATGGTTTCGATTTCCCTTTGGTCTGTAAATTGGCTTTGTATTGTTTCAATAGACTACAGCTGATTAAGGTAGAGATCACAATTTTATTCCTTAGAGTTTCATATAAAATGAAGCTTTGAAGTTTCAGCATACTAAAGACTACAACGGCGACGAAGCCCTGAGACCTGCATCATCACGGTCTTAGGTAAGTGTATTTCAGATGCAGAGATCGGTGACTGGTCAATGGTCTTGCCGCAGTGGTAACATCAGTTCCAGTCAAAGCACCGAAGTTAAGTCCTGTCGGGCTTGACTAGCACTTTGGTGGGTGGCCGTCCAGGTCTGCCTAATAGCAGTGTGCTCCCTACATGACTAACGGGGCGCACTCAGCTCTCATGATGCCAGTTGAGGAGCTGCTTGACTGAGAAATATCGGCCCCTGTCACGAAAACTGAAAAAGGCAGGGAGAGCGGTGTGCTGTGCACATGTCTCTCCATATCCACCTCCAGTGACGCCTGCCCGCTGAGGATGACGCGGCAGTCGGTCGGTACCGTTCGACTTTCCGAGGCCTTTTCGGAGGGAGTTCAGTATTTTAAATCGACAAATGCTAGTCAACAATAAAATTCTTCAGGGTATCAGACCTTACGTTAACGTAAGGCCCTGATGAAGGCTAGCTGCAACGCTGGCCGAAACGTTGGCGCATTTTAAATTATGACGATGCGGTCTGATACCCTGAAGAATTTTATTGAAGAAGACAACGGCTGCGGAAGCCTACGCTTACATACAGCTAGTCAACAAGTTCGAATCAGGGCTCTCGCATGGAGGGGAACAATGCATTAAGTGTCAAGGATCAACCCAAGTAAGAGGCGTAGTAGCTGGCAAAAACCTCGAAGAATTCACTATCAACAAAACCACAGTACCTTCGACACTCCTCCTTCCCTAACGTGTTAGGCCTATGCCCTACCTTCGGCGACACTACCTCTGAGTGGATTTGCGAGGTTCCCTGCGAGCCACTTCCACCAGCGAAATGCGTGCAAGTGGCACTCCACCGCTATTCTGGGCCAGCGGCGCCTCCTGCGTCTGCCTGCAGCCGCGGACCCAGGCCCGGAAGGACGGTCAGCTGGGAGCTCTCATTGTCAGCCGCGCCCCGCGACGCAGCGCATCTGCCGTAAACACGTAAGCCGGCCTCTGTGAGGGAAGCCGCCAAACCTCAAGAGTGCCGACCGTGCCAGACGAATGAAGGAAAATACCGGCACACATGGCGTAAAGTAACGAAGATCACTTTATAACTTACTCTCTACACATTATTGAGATAAACTACCTACAAACTAATCAGGAACTATGAGGCACCGATATGATATGAAACGGTTAACATGTAGTTGCAAAAATTAATCAACAAGCAGGACAGAACGTCAGGCACAAGTAGTGCGACGTTTGAAGAGGATCATAGATGTCGAAACCAAATCCGACTTCGGTCTCAAAGGAATCACAGGCCCAGTCGAGTAGATGTAAACACTAAGGAGATACAATCACAAAGTCCAAGATTCGCAATGTTCGTTCCAGTTATCACCGTCCAAATATGATGTCTTACTGCTGTTGTCTGTACGTGTCATCAAACATCTTCGTATTTACACTGAGGAACCAGAATATTACGATCAGCGGCAACCATGAGATAGAATGTCGCCTGGCGGCACTGCAGGTGAGTGACACTGTAAGGAAAATAAATTTCCCTGTAAAACTTAGATGAAGTAACATAACGTTGACACAACTTTGTGAAAATGAATGAAAGCGCGGTATCATTTTGCAGGAGGTCTCCAAGTCGTACGCTGAAAGCAGGACGTTACATGGCATGACGTCAGCGTCACTATAGCGAATGGGTTTGGCCCTTAAGACGAAGCAGTTGAGGGAACTGAGAACGAGAGTGTGGGTCCATAACCGAGTAGTTACAGTGAACTCTGGTCGGTTCTTCATTACAATATGCTGCGGAGCAAAATTTGGATTATTGAACATGGGGAAGAATCATCGGGAAAGTGGAAGAAGGACGAAGTGTGATGAAAGTAGCCCAATAGTTTGTTAGTGTTCGCAGCATTGTTCTACGTGGGTTGGGAGTGTTGCAAACCACAGGCACTGCTGCCCGGGGGAGAGAAGGTGATCGCCTCTCTGGTCAGCTACAGCAGCAGGTGACAACTACGTTATGTAACAGGCCGGAAGGCACCCACGTCAAACAAAGGCTGTATCTGCAACCAAATTTAACAGAGCTGCAAGCACGCAATATCACTCTCCACGGCAGAATGGTGTCGATATCTTTGTCTGACGACCAGTTATTTGTGTTCTGTTGACAACCGCACATCGGCGGCATCGTCTGTGATGATGCCAAGAGCATAAGGGTTCGACCAACGGCGACAGCGTTCGCTTGCTCTACTCGGATGACAACAATTTCGGAGCAGCGATTCTGTAAAGAGGTGGGAACTCGTAATGCACTCACGAAAATTGCCGAACATGGTTGTTTTGGTGGTCCAAGTGTTATGATGTGGGAAGGCATAATACTGCAATGATCCACTGGCATCAAAATCATTGAATACAGTACACTCATCGGCCACTATGAAACTGTATTTACTCTCGTGAGCATGTTTTCAGCGGGCTTTCGGAACTGATTTCGTTTATACACACATCAAAAGTTTTGCATCAGCCCCGTTCCCAGAACTCCTGAATACAGACATCGTCTGTGGATATTGTATCACGGACACAGTCCCTTTGATTGTTCAGAGATGTCACTAAGCCCACACAAAGATGTAAACAACCACGCTTGAGCAGCGCCTATTGGACGGAGGTGGTCTGACAGCCGATTAGTTCCAGTCATTCCACCAGGAAGGAGGTACACGACTCGTGTTGTCTGTAGTTCAACCATGCCTAGACCGTCAATACCGCGGTTTGATCGAGTCCGCATTGTTACTTTGTGCCAGGAAGTGCTCTCAACAAGGGAAGGGTCCAGGCGTCTCGGAGTGAACCAAAGCGATTTTACTCTGACATGAAGGAGATACAGAGAAACTGTCGATGACATGCCTCGCTCAGTCCGCCCAAGGGCTATTACTGCAGTGGATGACCTCTACCTAGGGATTATGGCTCGGAGGAACCCTGACAGCAACGTCACCACGTTGAATAATGCTTTTCATGAAGCCACAGGACGTCGTGTTACGACTCAAACTGTGCGCAATAGGCAGCATGATGCGCAACTTCACTCCCGACGTCCATGGCGAGGTTCATGTTTGCAACCACGACACCATGCAGCGCGGTAAAGATGGGCCTAGCAACATGCCGAATGGACCGCTCAGGATTGGCATCGCGTTCTCTTCACTGATGTGTGTCGCATATGCCTTCAAACAGACACGTGTTTGGGGGCTACCCGGTCAGGCAAAACGCCTTAGACACACTGTCCAGCGTGTGCAGCAAGGTGGAGGTTCGCTGCTGTTTTGGGAAGGCATTATGTGCGGCCGACGTACACCGCTGGTGGTCATTGAAGGTGCCGTAACGGCTGTACGATACGTGAATGCCATCCTCCGACCGATAGTGCAACCATATCGGCAGCATATTGGCGAGGCTTCGCCTTCATGGACAACAATTCGCACCCCGATCGTGAACATCTTGTGAGTGACTTCCTTCAGAGTAACGACATCGTTCGACTAGAGCGGCCAGCATGTTCTCCAGACATGAACCCTATCGAATATCCCTGGGATAGATTGAAAAGGGCTGTTTATGGACGACGTGACCCACCGTCCACTCTGAGGGATCTACGCCTAATCGTCGTTGCGGAGAGGGAGAGTCTGGACCAACAGTGCCTTCATGAATTTGTGGATAGTATGCCACGACGAATACAGGCACGCAGCAATGCAAGAGCACGTGCTACTGGGTATTAGAGGTACCGGCATGTACAGCAATCTGAACCACCACCTCTGAAGGTCTCGTTGTATGGTGGTACAACACGGGATGTGTGGTTATCATGAGTAATAAAAAGGGCGAAATGGATGTTTATGTTGATCTCTATTCCAATTTTCTGCACAGGTTCCGGAACTCGCGGAACCGAGGTGATGAAAAACTTTTTTGATGTGTGTAAGACAGTACACGACCACACTGTACTGAGCAGGCGGAGGAGTTTTTGGAAAGAGAGGATATTCGTGGAATGAACTGGTCTGCCAGTTTCTCCACCTTATAGCCCATCTTACACGTTTGAAATGCGTTGGGGAGATGTGTTGCAGCACTTCCACCTGCACCAATGACCATCCAGCTATTGCCAACGGCGCTGGTGGAGCAATGGAACGTCCTACCTTAGCAACCCTTATCAGCCTTGTGGTCGACATGGGACCACGTTGCACAGCCTGCGTTGCCACCCATGGTGATTAAACACCCTAGTAAGAACCACGTCTCTCCCTTTGTAATGTCCAGGAGACCATCATAAACCGCGGTGACTTCAGTTTAGTTATTATCTTTGAACAAAAGTGTCATTTTTGTTCGCCTCATTACGTATATCTTTAAATTATTTTCTTTACCATAGTGTGGCATTTTTTTCTATGTATGGTGCAAGTTTCGTCGAGCTATAATACTTGACAGGATCACATCAGACAAAAGTCACTTAAGTCGTTAGTTTTTTATCAGCGTAATGTGAATCGCGTGCAAAGATAAATTATCAAGACTGTTGGCGTGTCCCCCAGAAGATACGGGACACAACCTACGCAGAAGTGCGCCGAGTTGCCTGCGACTCAG
Organism: Schistocerca serialis cubense; assembly: GCF_023864345.2. Taxonomy (NCBI): domain Eukaryota; kingdom Metazoa; phylum Arthropoda; class Insecta; order Orthoptera; family Acrididae; genus Schistocerca; species Schistocerca serialis. Next base: position 385,625,893 of record NC_064639.1, read on the forward strand.
GCGCAATACAGTCAAGGTTGGACTCGAGTTGCTTGCCTGTTGCACTGGGTCGGTCAATACAGTAACAGTTAATGCAGTTTGTGGAAGATGCTGAAGTTGTCGTCCGATGATGTCCCAGATGTGCTTGATTGTAGATAGATCTGGTGGCCGAGAAAGTGTGCACACGACAAGTACTGCGTTACGCCCCTGCTTTAAGCCACATAAATAGTTCCCAAGCGTGCATCCGTCCACCGAATGTTGATATAAGCTGACAAATGGCTCTCCTCAGAGGGCGGTATCTCAAGACAGTCGTCAGACAGGAACAGGACGGTGTGTCAGCGAGTGTCTTAGCACTCATCTACGGTCACCACGATAATGAGCCCACCTCGACATTATCCGCTGTTATTCATCGTTCACTGAATTTAAGACTGTTTTAGAGTTTAAAGGAAGATTACTGCATATGAACGCTGTACTATATTGCCACATACAATGTTTATATTTAAGCACTATAAAACTTCTATTAATAAATCATTTTAAATTGTTACTAATTTGCGTTGCCATGTGTTTTGCCATGGCTGTTGCGTAATCCTACTTATGCCTGTGATTAATATGTATTGTTGCTGCGTGCAAGCAAGCTACCTCATTACAACATCTTTTCCGGTGGTAGGTGATTCTCTTCCTGCCACTTTTTTATGTTTGACGCCAAGTGTATTTAGTGAACGCAAGAACTGCCAAGTGGTGTAGGACGATCAAAATTAGACTTATTGCAGAAATAACAAGTCGTCCGAAGAGGAAATCTGTCTTGCGAGACGTCACTGTCGGTAGTGTCAGAAACCCATGGAAACCAGATACAAAATACACAAGCGGAAAAAAATTGCAACACCAAAAAATATTTAATGTAGAGTAATGAAATTTCGGACAGGCTTTGTCTAAGTAACATATTTAAGTGAGTGACATTGCAAGATCGCAGGTTAATGTAAGAGTGAGATAAGTCATTGAAAATGTGAAATTGCTGATACATTAATAACCTGCATAACCGTTAGAACGGCATGACATCGTGCATGCATTGTGTTTTTACAGGCGCCGGATGACAGTTTGCGGGATGGAGTTCCATGCCTGTTCCACTGGATCAGTCAACACAGGGACAATTAATGTAGTTTGTAGATGATGCTGGAGTTGTCGTCCGATTATGTCGCAGATGTGCTTCATTGCAGGTACCTCTGGTGACCGATCAGGCCGAGGCAATATGTCGACACACTGTAGAGCTCCAATGAGCTCTGACATCACTGAGGTCGCAAATGGCGGTAGTTCAGGGGTCAGTGGAAAGCGTGGTACAGAGCAGTCTGGATCGGAACTGCCCTTAAAGTAACCAATTTGTACAAGTTCATTGTGTCAGTTTGGCGGCAACTGGTGCTGAGATTGCTGCTGCAGATTCAGTATGATGAGACGGAGCCACATGCCGTTCGCGATGGTCTTCCCTGTCGATAGTGGTGCGTGGCTGTTCAGAGTCCGGTCTTCTTGCGACCGTTCATTCTCGTGACCACCGCTGCCAGCAATCATGTACAGTGGTTCCGTTCCTGCCAAGTCTTTCTGCAGTACAGCAAAAGAAACGTCCGGCATCTCACAGCCCTATTACACAACCTCGTACAAACTCGGTGAGCTGTTGATAATGGCGTCCTTGTCGCCTTAGATGCATTCTTGACTAACATCAGCTCAAAACGTCCAATCTCAGAGGTAACTAATTCTCACGACCGTTACAGCCTGTATTTAAAGCAAACGTAATTTGCATCCTCATAGTGACTGTACTTGCACCACTCTTAAGGGAGTGGTGAGAAATTTGAACAGATATCGTATTTCAAACATTCAAACACGCCTACTAACTTTTGCTTTATGTCTGTCGCAGGCATAGTATACCGTCTTCATAAGTTAATATTTACGGCCGGAAACGAAATTGCGACCCCAGAGATCGGTGATCCTTCCACCACTTACGTAAGGTTGTTCTGCATGAGCTACCGTCAGGAAAACGAATATGCAGGCGTTAAAGGAAATACAAAATGTTCTTAAGCGGAGCCTACGAGCAATCCTGCTAACAAGGAATATGGAATTACATGAAGAACGTACGTGTCACTACTAAAATACAATAATCAGAGGAATTATTCCACGAATGTTCCACGAAATTGCCTTACGTTCAGACAGCACAAACAGCATAACGTTGGGAAAACGAGACCTCAAGTGAAGCACAGATACATCTACCAAAAACTATACCGGAAGAGACCGAAAACGAAAGGCATTCAGCACCACAGGCCGAATCTCTCAAGTGCATCACAAAGCGACCTTTACAACAACTAGACATCGCATTCTAACGCAGAGAGGGAAAAGAAAAGTGCTGCAAATTGGGAAATATACTGAGACAGGCGATTTTAATAAAGTGGAGGTAGTTATGACTGCGCTTGGAAGCGAGTATCTCGCAAACAGAAAAGATGGTCGGCTCTTCGAGTGATGTGAGCGTCTATGTAAAGCGGTTGACGGGCGATGGGAGCACGAGTAAGCGACTAGGTGCTGGGCGTTCACGCCTTATCACAGAACGTGGAAGTCGCAGGCTTTCCAGTTACGTCTTTAAGGCAGGATAGGCGGGGGTACGTGGCAAATCTGACGGCAGAGCAGAATGCTGGTGCAGCCGCAAGTGTTTCGGAGCGCACCGTTTGACGCACACTGTTGAACAAAGGGCTCCACAGGCAAAGGTCCCTACATTTTCCCATTTTAACTCCAACGGTATCGTTAATTACTGTTGCAGTAGGCACAGGGTCATCGAGATTGGAACTTGAACCAATGGGAACGTGTCTCCTGGTCGGATCAATCCTGTTTATTGTTACACTAGGCTGATGGTCGTATGGTCGTCATCCAGGCGGACAGCTGTTCAAAACACGTCTCGCGTCACAAAATTAGGCTGGAGGCGTGCATAGTATAGGAGCAACCATGGGATTTGTGATAGCAATAGAAGGCGCCGTGGCAGCTGTGGACTACGTGAATACTATTACGAATCACTTCCATCCCCTGCTTAAGTCTTCCCCGACGGCGATGGTATCAACCAGCAGGACAACTGTCCTGATCACAAGACTAGAATCGTGATGCAGCAGTTTGAGGAGTATGGTAGTGAGCTGGGGTTGATGTCTTGGCCACCAAATTCGGTTGATATGAATCCGATGGACCACATCTGGAATTCTATCAAGCGCCAGCTCGACGCCCACATAGAACTGGGCCTTAATTCACGGCAACTGCGTGACCAGTGGCTAGACATTTGCTGCCACATAGCTTCGGAAACCAGCCAAGGCTTTGTCGAATCCATGCCACAATGCTGTTATTGCGTTCTGAATGTGGACCAACACGCTGTTTACCCCTCCGGCAGACGCGCCTACTGGTGTCACAAGAGCAGGCACGCGTTGTAAACATGGTCATTTGTCAGTAAAAAAAAAAAAAACTTGTCTTAAACAGACTATTATGTTTATTAAAGAAAGCAGTTCATATTCACTATCTTCAACATTCATAACAAAAGCTTTTGCTCTTTCAGATCTTTAAATACAGTTTAGCCAGGTTTTCTGACATATGTTCACTTTCATAACACCTTCCACAGACTATTTGTTTACGAATTAATTCCGGCAATGTTCAGAAAAATGAAAAAGTAGCCAATGGTCATCACCTTGTAATTCTTGAAATGCAGTATCATTCACAAATTTTAGCTACAACGTCAACTCCACCTTTTGTCATGTTGTACTCAATTATAATTTCAGGTTTGTGTGTTTCTTCAGCCACTGTCGCCATGTGCTGCACAGCAGACAAAAGTATGATAGCACAGTTCTTACAAGGAACATATGAATCTAAGCTCTTATCCTACTGAAATCCAAACATTGCACTTCCAACTTCTTTTCTTTTGTTTGGGAGAAATGCTGGAAGAATTTCGTGTCTGTTCTTCGTCATTGTACCAATGCAAGTGATAGTCTTCTGCAGCAAATATTCAGAAAGGAGTTAGCTTGTGTACCAACTATCAGTTGTAAGGTTCCTGTTAGAATTTTCTATAGGCACCACAATCTTTCCATTATGTCCTCAGGAGCATTATATACTCGATATTGTTCTATGGTTGTATGCCGCAATAATCCTCCAGATTACTGCAATAGAATGTTTTTGCATCACCCAGAGCAAACAATTTAGTCCCATATTCAGCTAGTTTGCTCGGTATGTACTGAATCCATCTACAGCAGTCTACGTAAGGGTGAAGCATTTCATCTATCGTGGTGAATTCACCAAGCTGTAAGAACATTGACAGAAAAAGGGTCCAATTCTGTACGGATTGCAACCAACTTATCAGATATTCTTCTGTCGTTCCTCGTTTCCATATCCACAAATCACATACAGTGTAGAAAAAAAACAGAAACCTGATTCCTAAGCTGAAGCATTTCTGTTACGTCTGCTGCCCAGAGTTCCAGTACATTAGCATGGTGGCATTTTATTCTTCTTGTTATTAAAATAATCCCGAAAACAGCCATTATTTCGTCACTTTATCACCTCTTTTGTGCGAGAATTGATGTGTGTCTCGCCGTTTATTTATATAGGTATTTGTACAGTTTATGATTTCACCAATAGAGTCAAGGTTAAATACTTTCAAAAAAGCACTAACTTCATCACTTATACCCATACCCATTTCTTCGGATCTGGTAGAATTTGCACAATGTTTTTTCTGTTGGTTTTTGATGTTTTAGCACACTCGTTTTTACACCAACGTGAAACATTGTCTTTTGAATAAAGAACCCTCGTACATCTGCCGTCTCTTCGGGACCATCACCATCCTAACCTTCATGTTCAGATTCACTGTCATGGTCCTATTCAATGTTTTCATCACTGAAATCTACTTTGCTTTCCTACAAATCTGAAAAGTCTGGATGAACTTTATCATCACCTTCTTCGAGCAGTTTGCAAATTTTTTCGCCCTATACACCCTTTGGAACAAAACATCAAAGAAATGAATTGAATAACTACACTCAGATGTCTGTGTGACCAAAGTAACGTTTAATGTGCATGTATAAAAACTAAAAAAAAAACAACGAGAAAGTATATTTAACTTTTTAGTACACTTTCCTCTGGACATTGACTGCTGTAACAAAGCTTGCAACTGTCACACCAGCAGGCGCGGGTCGTTCTTTTTACAACACTCGATACGTCGTTGGATACAATTCTGAAAACAAACTGAGAAAGCTATCCAAATGAACTGAAGCCACTTTAACATTGTCGAGAAATCTTCAAGAAGGGAATACATGGCAGCAGTGGCGCAATAACTCAAGATTAAGGCGTCGATTACACATAAAAACTGCTGCTGTTTTACTTTTTACAACAGCGCCTGCTCGAGGGCTAAGCTGGTGCTCATAATGTTTTCGCTTGCTCATCAGCCACATCGAAACAGTTACACTACCAAAGTAACTAGCAATAAATAGTGGTGTGGCGATTGTTTGAACACTACAGATAATATTCAGTTTCAAATACTTACATTACTGAAACAGTATGAGACGTGTTAAATCAAGACATACACTGGATAAAAGAGTAAATGACGTCAGCAGTAACGTGTACATCCAGGTGAAACAGTAGTCTAAGAACTATGTTCAGCTGTTTCTATAGTACGAATCCGTTCATTGTGACAATTCAACATTAGCACCACACGGCTATGCACAAAATTTTAAAAATGACACTGATTGAATTGTTTGAAGGCTGAATCAAAGTGCGCTGGATGACACATAATTTTCCAGACAAATTAAACGTGTAACAAGAATGTGATAATTCAGCATCTGAAACAAGAACTGTTTTGACGTTTCAGATAACTCCAGAATACCCGATTTGGTAAAGTGAATATTCTCCGCAGTCCACATTACGGTATGTGGATGAGCGTACTTCTGGTATCCGTATCTCACCAAGATTTGACGTTGATTTCATAGAAATTATTTTCTTCGAAGTCTGCTCATTATTCTTAGTACAACCTCAGCTTTGTGTAGACATAGGCTCTATACATCAAATCAATTTTATTCAGAAGTGGCAGCATCGTAACCACAGGAAAGCTTTCGTCAACGAACTTCTTTTCCTAAAAGTGCTCCACACAAAAATAGTCCTAAATAAGTTCATATCCGACATAAGTGGTAGACGGGTACACTACCGATAAATTATTTCTCAGCTTCGTCAACTATGCGTTTTCACGTACGGAAGCTATAATAACTGGGCTTCATTGCGAAAGGATTATGAGTGAACATGCAAATACACTCCGCAACAAAATTAGAGGCTCCTTTTTCTAAACGCCCATAATTACCTCCCACTGAGACGCATAAGTTTAATTTTTGGTTCAAAGGTGCCTGCAAACTTCCTCTGTAACAGTGAGAGAGGAGGCACTCTGCGACATCACCGTCGGGTTCTTCGACACTTTAGACAACAAGGTGTCGACACGAGCGAAAGCGGATCACAGCTGAGAAGTTCTTGTGAGGTGTAAGGTAGATTAATGATGTTACATTGGCACGGAATTTCATCACAATTTCGCTCAACACCAGCGTGAATGCGTCACATGATGGGAAGGTCGTCACACCCCCTCTTACCCAATTTCACCCGTTTTTTGACTCCTCTATGACGAAAGTCAGAACCGCGACAACCAGCATTTGAAATCATTTCAGACGCACCGCCACTGAGAATAGACACGAACAGGCCTCAGGAGGTGGAATGAAGGAAGTCAATGAAACCACGCCTTCCCTTGGCGGGACTGATTCCCACACGATAATTCGCAGTGCCATGAGCAAAAGGATGCAGTTCTCGATAAATCGGGCCACTGCTGCCGGCTCCTGGTCGTTTCAACCCTGCTCTGTGGACACTGCAGACAGCAACACAACTCGAACGTGATCGAATCGCTTTGGAGTGTAGCGTGACAGCAGTTTTTGCTGTGCGATACAGGGAGGAACCACCAGCGATCGCTCAAGTTATTTGAGGAAATTTGAAAGTGATCCGAAGCAGAAAAGTTTTTTATGCTTTTTCATTCCTCTTTTTTTAGCAGTCTCCTGTGGCGTGATTTCAGGAGGGTTACACATTGACACAAGACTGAATAAAATGGCAAAGTGTCCCTCTAGGACCTCACAGTTCGGCAACACCCTAGGTGCCACCCAGGCACCTTTCTTGAGCACGCTAAGAATGTACCTTTCAGACAGTTCGAAACCGATTCAGTCTTGCTGCTGCTCTGTAGCCTGAAGGTAGGAAAACTCCACTTATGGGTGTAGGGGTTGCCTAGCTTTTATTCGCTGGAGCAGCTTCGTGGCTGAATTGGTGTCCAAGTTTCTGAGAGGTGCATTTTTAACCTGCTTACGAAAGGTGCGTGAGTGGCACCGACGGTGTTGTGTGTCATCATGTCACACGGTATGAATAAGCACAAGGGTCATCAGTTAAAACTTCCGGGCTGAGAGGCCGTGGTCGAGCTAAAAAACTTCTTCTTCCTGACGTTTCGTTGCCAACTGCGGGCAACATCTTCCGACGTGAGTCAACGACTAGCTGCCAGGCCGTGAAGGTCCCATTTATATAGAGCTCATAGAGGGCACCACCATCCGTCACGGGAAGCGGACTGTAAGTCTATCTCTGACTAACGTCATTATTCTCGATTTAAGGTAATCGATTATCACATCGTTGGTGCAAAGTCGACCGCCACATCTTGTCTAACTTGAAGCCTTCCTCTTTTCTATTAAAATTACTGTGATGTTCTGAATCTCTATAGCTTCCCTATACATGTGCGCATAGTAATGCGATGTCCTGACTAGCACGCTCGTCTCACTAAACATTTTTCATGATCAGCGCCTTTAAAAAGCATGTTTCGCTACAGCTGATTTGTCGTTATGTCCTAACCGATAGTTCCTTTTGTGTTCGGTTAAGCGGGTATTGTCACTTCTTTTCGTTATTGCAATATTCACCTTCCCACAGCTACACGGAATTTTGCACACCCAAAGAGTTACTAAGAGGTGTCGTGCGCCTTTCTCCGATCTTAAACTTCACTAATCGTCTTGGTGTGTCTAAAGATTGATTCAAATTTAAACTTGGCCAGAAATTTCCCAATATTGCGAATAAATGGAAGAAAAACTTTTCCAGCTGACATTTGTTGTTGCTGAACATTTTCTTCTGGGATGAAGTGCTCGATCTATCTCGTTGTCAGCGTATCCATTTTTCCTAAAAGCCATTCGCAAATGATTTAGTTCCTCTTGCAAATAAACTGGCTCACAGATCTTATTAGCTCTGCTCACCAATTTTTTAATCACACCTCTCTTCTGCCTGGGATGATGGTTCGAGTCCTTATGGAGGTAACAGTCTGTGTGTGTACCTTTTCTATACACTTTGTGCCCTACGCTCTCATCTGCCCGTTTAATTAGTGATACAGCCAAACGATTTAGTTGTCCAGTGCCCTCTTTCTCCATAGTAAATTATATCTTTGGATTAATACTTGCGCCAAGAAACCATACAGTTCCTCTTCACCGTGAATCCGTACCACAAAAGTGTCATCCTCATACAGATACCACTTCAAAGGGCTTTTACTGGCAGAACGCAGCGCCTGCTGTTCAAAAAATTCCATGAATAGATTAGCAACAGCTGGACTCTGAGGGCTGCCCATGGCCGCTCCTTCTGTTTGTTCGTAAAGCTCATTATAATACTGGAAATAAGTCGTGGACAGGCAATGTCGAAACAGAGATACTATATCAGTGGGAAACGTATCAATTATGTATGAAGGAACTTCGCCAACAGGAACCATGGCAAACAGGGATACCACATCAAAACTAACAAGGATATCACCTGGGCTGACAGTAATCTTCTTTAGTTTTTCAATAAAGTGCATAGAATATTTAATGTGATAATATGCGGTTGTAGCAAGGAGACGAGATGTCTACCCAACTCTTGAGAAGCCGATCCAATAGCACTCACTATCGGTCTCAGAGGGACATGAGGCTTATGTACCTTCGGTAGCCCACATAAACTAGGAGGGTAAGCTTTCGTTTTGCATAGATATTTTTATCCTCTGTAGGAATGGAAGAATTTTTTATTAATCGATTGGCAGCTCCTAACACGTTAGTTGTAGGATCCTTTTGAAGCTTTTTATAAGTGTTAAAATCCCAAAGGTCATCCTATGACAGTCCTCAATCTTCATCATAACGGTAGCGTTACCCCTGTCAGCAGTAAGTACAATAATATTCCTGTCTGCATTACCATCCCGTAACGCCTTCCTTTCACCTTGAGACAAATTACTGTTAGGTGACTTAGCTTTACATAGTATCCTGGCTGTTCCCATCCCGATTTAATCAGCAGAATGTGGTGATAACTGACGAATCCCCGCCTCTATGTTAGTTTGTCCGTGGGAACTTTTGATGGAGTAATTACAAAATTTCCTGTTTTCTAGAGAACAGAAATTTTTTCCTCGGATAATTCCCTTCCCGACAAATTAATAACCGCACGGGAATCACCTGTAAATACTGTTTTTTGTCTGCCCTTCTGTAAATTCTCGAATTTCTTCTTCTGCCTATTAGAAGACACTTCTGCACCTTACACACACCGATTAGTGTTAGACACACCAAGGCGATTAGCGAATGTTTAAGACCGTAGAAAGGCGCCCGACACCTCTTAGTAACTCTTTGGGTGTGTAAAATTCCGTGTAGCAGTGGGAAGGCGTATATTGCTATAACGAAAAGAAGTGACAATACCCGCTTAACCGAACACAAAAGGAACTTTCGAATGGGACATACCGGCAAATCAGCTGTAGCGGAAAATGTTTTTAAAGACGGTGAGCATGAAAAAAATTTAGTGAGACGAGCGTGCTAGTCAAGACATCGCACTATTATGTGCGCATGTGTAGGGAGGCTATAGAGATTCAGAAACATCACAATAATTTTAATAGAAAAGAGGAAGGCTTAAAGTTAGACAAGATATGGCGTTCGACTTTGCACCAACGATGTGACAGTGGATTACGTTCTGTCGATAATAATGACGTTAGTTAGAGATAGACTTACAGTCGGCTCCACGTGACGTATTGTGGTGCCCTGTATGCGCTCTATATAAACGGGACCTCCATGGCCTGACAGACAGTCGTTGACTCTCCTCGAAAGATGTTGCCCGCAGGTGGCAACGAAATGTCAGCAAGAAGAAGATTTTTAAATAGACCATAGCCTCTCAGCCCGGAAGTTTTAACTAATAAAGACGCCCGCTGTGAAAGCATACACGCAATGAGAAGCACAAGGATGTTTCAGCCAAAGAGTAACAGGACATTAATGACAAGACGGTTCAAATGGCTTTGAGCACTATGGGACTTAACATCTGAGGTCATCAGTCCCCTAGAACTTACAACTACTTAAACCTAACTAACCCAAGGACATCACACACATCCATGCCGGAGGCAGGATTCGAACCTGCCACCGTAGCGGTGGCGCGATTCTAGACTGAAGCGCCTATAACCGCTCGGCATCCCCGGCCGGCCAATGACAAGACGATCTTTGGGCAAAACTGTACTGCCAACGTGTAACTACTTCGATGTATGGATTCAAAACACCGAATGACCATTTACCACAAATGCTTTAGGATTCAAGGGTAACTGGAGCATTTGTATAATGAGTGCGGCAGTCTGATCATCTACGTCAACGTGAGCGCTGACAGGAGTCTCACCTTCAATTTGCTCTAGAAGAAACGTCGTACTGCCTAACGTCTTGTGATTTGTTTGGTTATGAAATAGCACAATCATAACGCATCTGCATTTGGCAAAACTGCACATCAAAGTGTTGCCGAGCATCGGCAGGTAGTAAACTTTCTAGAGGACGAACTAAAAAGTTAGGTACTCAGTTATGGATAAATTAAAATCACAGTGATGTAACTGGATTACATGGCTTTAATTACAGTGAGTTAGGGGGTGCGAAGAACTACGAAAGGCTTCCGGGAGATTTATAGCGCGGAAGACCCTACGTAAGGCCGCAGCGTTTACTAGGAATTCGGCATGTTAGCTTCTGGAGGCCCCAAAAATACGCCCGTACAATGTAGACGCGAAGACGATGGGAAAACAGCGAGTTTCCGATGTCGACGGCCTTCAAAACAAAACTGATCGCGGCCACGTCACTGATCAAACAGGCGGCGGTTTACGCGAGGCTATGTATAGGCGAACGCGCTTGTAGAACACAGAACCGCTGCCAGAACATGATTAATCGCCCGCCGCGGGATCTCTGTCTGCCGCCTTAATTCACTCAGCGTGCGGTCGTTGCCAGTCTCCGTACTAGTTGTGTGTCGACCCAAACATCCGGTGGTGGCAGTGACACGGGACTCCTGATGAATGAAACACTCTGTGTGTCTCTACCGCACCTGCCCCCACGCGCTTCAGTGGACTCTGTCAACTGCTGAAATACTCAGTGCTGTTATTTTGTGGAAAATTAGCACCAAGCTACAGCTCTGAAACTTCTAACGCGTTTTAATGTAATGACGCACTTTTCCGGTGTTGCAATATGTCCCTAATTGTAGCATCTTTCTCGATGTTACTGTACGCAAAATCTGAAGTTACTGTCCTCTTCTCTCTTAAATCTCATTATAATTATAAAATAACTACTATACAATATGATAACGTCACGTACTTAATGAAACATGGATTTTTTTTAGAAAATAAACGTCATTACCATTCGTCAGTGTATCAGCCAAACACACACACACACACACACACACACACACACACACGTGTCAATATAATATCATTAACATATAATTTCTTTCGTTTTTTCTGCTGTCCACTACCTACTACTTTTCTTATACCTTTTCCACTAAAAAGCAGTCGTTAAATCTTTGACTTTATTCCAGTGCTATAAATTACGAAAATATGTTGACGATTTCTAAGAGAGTTATATTTCTGATCCCAAAGTGTGAACATAAATGTTCTCGTCATACTGAAGAAAATAAATTATTTCTCTGCTTCGGTACAAAATATAAATTAACTTTTCATTATAATTTAGTCTGAGAAAACTAGAAAAAAATTTTCCTTTAGAGATCTGTATGTCATTTTTTTCTGAAATATCAAATATTTTAATCTAAATGTTAATAGTGCAGCTAATTCATTTGCATAGACTGTATGTGTATGGGATGACCTTAGTGAACCCGAGAAAAATTTTTGTTGTGTTCTCTATCACCCACGATCACTGAAGAGCTTGAAAAATTCATATCACATTAAGTAAAGTACAGCTGCCTCATCTCTATGACGGACAGGTGAACTATTTCGTGAGGGCTTGAATCCATAATTCTGACTCGGTAAAAATAGTATGATATCAGACCGTTAGTGTTCTTTGTCCTCGCACTACCAACCTTAATGAAAAAGAATACACTGACCCTGCACTGTTGAAGGGAATTTTTTTTTTCGGTGTTCAGTGCGTGTTAGAATTTTGGAATAGGCTTAACGGTTATTTTTCCACAACACTTGTCACATTTAGCAGTTAGCAATAATTCTCCATTATCTGTGCAGTCATTGGCTGACGGACATACCTAACATGTTTTATCTCATTATTTTGAAGATAATGTTCCCTTTTTAGTCGCTTTTATGTTGTAATAGCCATACAATGGAAAGAAAAGAAACGATTTCCAGTTATGGTGAAATTATAGGTCAGTAAAAAAAAGAGGCAATTTTTATGTGATTTCTCTGCTTCAAAGTTGGCAACGGAAATCGATACACAGACATTAACGAGGAATCTCAGAAATCCGCCCGATGTATGGGTGCCGCTCCTGAATATCACTCTTCCCTTATCAGCTCTGCAGCGCCCTCACACTGAGGTCAATGTAGTGTTAAGCTAGCAAAAGCTCTGCCCCAGTTCGAGACTTCAGCTACACTAATCATTACCCTCGTGTAGCATCAACGTGTAGCTAGAGTTTCAGATGAACTTGTAGTGTTGTTGATGTTGAACATTATACATCAAGAGAACTGTTTGTTAATTAGTCCATCGAGTGATACTTTGCTAGTAAATGACACTTGTAAATTATCCAGTACTGCTGTGGCAGAGATGTGTGTAAAGTTAAATAAATCTTGTATTCATTTATGTAATAAAGTAAACTAAAGTTTCGTGTGGTCTAGTATGATGAGCCTTCTCCCAGAGCAATAAAAAAAAAACCATACTTGCGGCCGGACGATAGTAGTTTCGCCTGCTCACAACAATTTCCTGATATAAATGGGCGGAATGTTAACATGTATAAAAACTTTACCAGAACGGTGGTTTCGGATAGAAAGCATCATGAGCACAGTTTTATGTCTAATTAAGTGTGTCCTTCGGAGATCAATAAAATTTCTGAGTTTAAAAGTAGTTTCAGCGGTTAAAAGTAAGTCGCTGGATTGCTGGAAAGTGTGTGGTCTCCAAACCTTCGCTATAGGACTTAATTTACCGTATTCACCGTGTTTACAACACCGAGGAGGTTTTATACATAGTAATAGTCCAGAGTCCAAACTAACAGTCGATGAAGGTGAGGAAATGCGGGCTAATTAAAGACATTAGAAGCCCCCGTTGGTCTACAGACTCTATAAGGAAACAGAAACAGCACATACTGTAGAGCATGTGAGAAACAGTGCATAAATGGGCAAATATTAACTGCTTTCGGAAGGATAATGCATACAGCCTTCGATAACTATCTCAGCAAAATAATGTCGCAAGGCCTGTCTCAAAACCCCCCCAAACTTTTTTTTTTTTTTTTTTTTTTTTTTAGCAGTTACAGAAAGCAATGATTTGTCACTTGTGAACGACACAATCACCACATAAACAAAACATACAAAAACAAAAACCGAAAAACTGTTGGATTCTGTCTTCAAATACTTCTTCACATAGGAAATTCAAGGGCTATTGACACCATTCAACAGCCGTACCGCTCTTAAGATGAGTGACATAGTAATCAAAGCGAATGGTGCAGAAAAGAAGATTAAACGGATAAAATTCAACAAGGACACAATGTCCGACGATGGAGTGTCTGACAAATTCCATACAGACTTTGTGAGTGAATTAGCTTCTGTTTTGAACACAATTCAGCGTAGAACTTATGAAGAGAGACATGTTTCCCATGATTGGAAAAAAAAACACGAATTACACCCACCTATAGAAGAGAGAGTAAACTGCTCTACTCTTACATCTCTACACTGAAACATATTCTGAGACCAATTGATCTGACCTACCTGTAACGAAATGAGCTCGATGTAAATCAGGAAGCGTTCCAGAAAGAATACCGATAATGCGAAACTGGACATGCACTCTTCTCGCATGATATCCTCACTGCTGCAGATAAAAGAAAACTAGTTGATCAGAAGTTTCTAGACCTTGAAAAGCTTTTAATTCACCACAACTCTAAGTAAAATACGTTCTTTTGCATATCTAATCACGTTAGCAAGTGGATTAAGAATGGCAGGGTGCAGCACCTTAGCGTTGACGAAGAGTCATCTGAGACACTGAAATAATATCTACTGGGCCCCAAGAAAATGTAAAGGGACCGTTTCTGTTTACGTCATATGTTAATGGCGTAGCGAATAGTATTAGTTGCATTTATAGGCTTTTCGCAGATGATGCCGTTATCTACGTGACAATTCTACCCCGCCAGTTAGATCTTGACAAAATAGTGAAAGACATCCCGTTGAAGAGACTGGCAAGTTACTCTTAACGTACAGAAGTGCAAAACGTGATTTTACAATTACAGCCAGTCATGCCATATGAATATGTAAGGCCTACAGTGGACAGAGCTTAGAAGTGGAACGCTGACATAGTCTCAGCTGTAGGTCAAACAAATGACAGCCTAGGATTCATTTGTAGTATACAGAGAAGCTGCAGTGCACAAAAGAAAAATCGCTTACAAGAGACTTGCACATCAGATTGAATACTCTCACATGTACCTGACACATAATACATGGGGCTCACGGAGGACATCGACTGTGTACAAAGAAAGGCTGTGCAATACGTCCCACTCTTGTTTGACTGGCTGGAGAGTCTAAAAGAAGTGTTGCAAAATCCGGCAGATACTCGATGGAAGATGATGTACCTTTCTCGAGCACCTGCTCACAAAACTTCAGGAACCATATTTCAGGGCGGAGACTACGGATATTTTGCATCTCGCCACTCATTTGTCCCGTAGAAATCTCAAATGTACAGCCACACAAATAACATTTCGTCCACAGACGTACAGGCAGTCATTCATCCAGTGCGCAATTTGTAAATGGAACGGGAAGAAACCTTTATGTAGGCTACAGTACATAACGCGCCTAGATAGTCGGAGGAGTGCATTAATGCTGAGATTTCGGGATTCAAGGAAACATTTAGAAAATCTGAACACGAGATTTACTTGAGATGTAGACAGACTGGGGACATGGATTCTGTGCCGGAGGGAGGGGTGACAGAAGACCATCTGGACACCCGTTAACATTGCCACAACTCATATAACATGGTCGACGCCGTAGAGCATAAAAAAAGGCAAGAAAGAAGAAAAAGAACTCAAAGGTACAATAAAAAACACAGTACCCCATGCTCTCCATAGTGATTCGAAGAGTATACACGCTGTATCACAATTCACAGTGATAACAGACGTGGACTAAAAATCACGATAGTAGGAGCAATAACATTCCACGGAACTGTGGTTACGAATCGCCAGACTTCAGTATTGTCAGTTTTTATCTGGTCAGAACAAACATACACTCTAAGGAAAAAAAAGACACACCACAAAGGAATTGTCCGAATGGGACGGAAATATGTGGTGAATGTGAAGGATATGTACAGACAAACAAATGGTTACAATTTCAGAAACACGGGATGATTCATTCAAGGGAAAGGACTCCACAACTTGAGCAAGTCAACAACGCGTTGGTCCACCTACTGTACTTATGCAAGCTGTTATTCGATTTGACATTGATTGATAGAACGGTTGGATGTCCTTCTGAGGGACATCGTGCCAAATTCTGTCCGATTGGCGCGTTACTTTGCGAGCGACAGTCAGGTCTGTATCGCACCGCTGTCTAGGGCATCTCCAGATACGTCTTTGGCCTGGAACCTCATTGACTGGAGTAGAATTGTTTTAAATGATGACCTAATCCCCGATGAACTGCGAAGACTTGTCTGGTGACAGCCCTGGCAACGGTGGGAAACCAATAGGAATGTCGGCCACCATACAGCCTGACAACCAGGAGTGATGGTCTGGCTGTCATTTCATTTTATAGCAGGCCCCCCTGTTTGTCAACCGCGACATCCTACAGCACAGTGGTACGACTACGATATTCTACTCCCCGTGCTGTTGCCCTTCGTGGTACGCCAACCTGGGCTTACATTTCACTAAGATAATGTCCGCCTGCTCTACTGCTTTTGTTCGTGCTTGCCACACCCTGCTCTGGCCAGCAAGATCGCCGAATTCTGCACAGTTGAGAATGTTTGGAGCATTATGGGCAGAACCCAGCAAACAGTTCGGGATTTTGAAGATACAGTGAAATTTATTAATAAAAATTTTACTTAAACTGCTAAATCAAATGGTTCAAATGGCTCTGAGCACTATGGAACTTAACATCTGAGGTCATCAGTCCCCTAGACTTAGAACTACTTAAACCTAACTAACCTAAGGACGACACACACATCCATGCCCGAGGCAGGATTGGAACCTGTGACCGTGGCAGGAGCGCGGTTGCAGACTGAAGCGCCTAGAATCTCTCGGCCACAGCGGCCGGCTAAACTGCTAAATGCTTACTCAATGTTCTTAAACTGCCGAGCTAAGCCGAATGCAAGTGTCACTTTGCTATTTTTTTTTTTTTATCATTTCATTTCTGACTTACAGAATACCCTGACAAATACAATTCAAACGCAGTCTGACTGCTTCAAAATTGATAACCTGACTTCAAATAACTAATACAAAAGAATGGCCCTGAATTAGAGGTAGTCCTAACAATAACCTATACATGCCATAAGTCACTTACCGCACAAAAATCTTCATTACCCGAACTACAGAAATGCTGCAAGCACCAATACTGCCAGCTAAATAAAAGATTCTAACTATTGAAGGCTCTAACTACTGATAGGCATGTGGTTAGCGAAGGAAAGATTTCGTTGCAGAGCAAACAATGTATTTACCTTAAGAATGTGAAAACCAGTTCAAAAATTATATAATCATCAGTAGTAAATCTCAATGACGGATATACATTCCGACCGACCCCACTCGCTAATACAGCAAACCTCCAACACTGCTAATTATTAACCTCTAACCTCCATTACTGCTGAATACTCACTCCCAACTTCCATCACTGCTGGCTGTTCACCTCCAAGTCCGACCAGCTGCAGAATCTCTTACAGAGTGCGCACAGCGCTGTCAGAGTTATTAATGCAGAGCGCTACATAGCGCTACCAACATACAAACACATCAACAGGCTACTTACAACAGCACGCTAATTTGAAAGAATTTGGCCTGATATCCTCAGAAGGTCATCTAGCAATTTTGTCTATAAGTGCCTAGTCGAATAGCTGGTTGCATAAGGACAAGAGGTAGACCAAAGCGTTGTTGACTTGCTCAATTCATGAAACTCTTTCTCTTGCATAAATCGTCCATTTTTTTCTGAAATTGCATTCATTTGTTTGTTTGCACATGTACGTCACATCTACCAATTTTCGCCTCATTCGGATAATTTCTCAGTGATGTTCTTTTTTTTCTTAGAGAGTAGACTGGTGTGCAGAATTGAAGGACAGAAGAAGCTATCGGATGACGTGTCATTGCTAAGTAAGATAGAATGATTAATCTTGGACCATACATAGAAACAACTGCTACAGTATAACGCAGAAGGTAAACTGAAAGAAATAAGCAATGTGAAGAACAGAAATGACACTTAAGTCATGGCTATTGATGATAATCGCCTGGACATTGCAAAAAAAGGGACATGTTTCTCAATAGGATGTCCGTTTCTGGGTACGTTACGTGGTCCTATTTCTCGCCCTAGGAGAGTGTGTAATGTACCGAGGACCATTTTCCAGCATGATCGTTTGGCGCTCCATATGTTACGCAGTGTGCAGGGTAGTAATTCGTGGGCGTACCGACCTCCAGATCTATGAACACGATACAATCACCGGTTAATGTCTTTGTGACACTATACTTCTGCCCCATGTGCGCCTTTTCAGTGATGCATTCGGCCCTGACTTCATATTTATGAATGACAATACGTGACCGCATCGAACAGCGCATGTGGAGGAGCTTTTAGAACGAGAGGATAGTCGGCAAATGGACTGGCCCACTTGCTCCCACGATTTAAATACCACAGAGCAAGTGCGATATGCGTTGCAGAGTAGTATTGCAGCATGTCGACAAGCACCAACGACGATCCGGCAGTTAGAAATCGCTCTGGTGGAGGAATCGAACACGCTACTATAAGAACTCCTTACCAATCATGTGGTCAACAGCACATCATATGCCCCATTAAGAACCATGTTCTGCCTTTTTAAATTTCCAGGCGACCATCATTAATCGCGGTGATTTCATTGTAATTATTGTCTTCAAATAAAAGTGCCATTTCTGTTCGTCTCACTGCTCATGTCTACCTTCTGTAGTATACTGTAACTGCTGTTTCTATGTACTGCATGGTCCATTTTCATAGACCAATGTTCCTGGACAGTGGAGCATCATGCGAAAATTACTTTCGTTCTTAAGTTTTGCGCAACAGTGTACCTGAAATTTAAACTTTTCGATTAAGTCTCCATCTACCTCGACTTTAATTTCACCTTCGAATGAAAAACTATTTTTCTTCAGCACATTATATCCTACAATATAGTGTCTACCGATGCGTCTTAAACGAAGTGTTCCACTTGACTTCCCCGTACTTGGATGCTGTATTACGCGTGTCGCTGCAGCAGGTTACCAATTCCTTCAAACACTGCCGGATCATCTCGTGAAGCCTGATCACACTGCACGGTTCATTGCTCCAGTTCTTCAACTGTATCAAAGGGAGTGATGTGAGATACACGTCACTGCTCAGGTGATCCCAGACTGAAAAGTCCAGAGGACTGTGGTCATGTGATCTTGCATGCCAAGGTACACCTCCTGCTCGGCCTATCTATCTTGGAATGTATTTTCACCTTAGATATCGTTTTATAGCAGTATCAAAACCTTCCGATACTGCATCATCTGGGCAGCACTTCTCCCAACGTTGCGCTAGGGGAACACCTTCGAGAAATCTTGAAAGATCTCACTGAAAAAACCGAAAGGCGAATCAACTTTTCTTAGAAGAACGTGTGGCTCAATAAGACGATCACCTCGTTCCCGTAATTACGCATTAATGATGAGCTTGGCCCGTTAAGTCAAATTTGAGACCAGTTAGATGGTCACTTAACAGACAACGTAACATAGACTGAAGCGCCAAAGAAACTGTTATAGGCCTGCGTATTCGAATATAGAGATATCTAAACAGGCAGAATACGGCGCTGCTGTCGGCAACGCCTATATAGTACAAGTGTCTGGCTCTGTTGTTAGATCGGTTACTCCTGCTGCAATAGCAGGTTATCAAGATTTAAGTGAGCTTGAACGTAGTGTTATACTCGGCGCACGAGCGATGGGTCACAGCATCTCCAAGGTAGCGATGAATTGGGGATTTTCACGTACGACCATTTGATGAGTGTACCGTGAATGTCAGGAATCAGGTAAAGCATCAAATTGCCGACATCGCTGCGGCTGGAGAAACATCCTGCAACGGCGCGACCCATGATGACTGAAGAGAATCGCTCAGTGCGACAGAAGTACAAACTTTCCGAAAATTGCTGCAGATTTCAATGCTGGGCCATCAAAAAGTGTCAGTGTGCGAACCAATCAACGAAACATCATCGATATGGGCTTTCGGAACCGAAGGCCCTCTCGTGTACCCTTGATGACTGCACGACGCAAAGCTTTACGCCTCACCTGGGCCCGTCAACACCGACATTAAACTGTTGATGACTGGAAACATGTTGTCTGGTCAGACGGGTCTCGTCTCAAATTGTATCGAGCGGATGGACGTGTACGGGTATGGAGACAACCTCATGAATCCTTGGACCCTTCATGTCAGCAGAGGACTGTTCAGGATGGAGGCTCTGTAATGGCGGGGGGCGTGTACAATTGGAGTAATACGGGACCACTGATACGTCTAGATACGACTTTGACAGGTGACACGGCCGTAAGCATCCTGTCTGACCGCCTGCATTCATTCTTATCCACTGTGCCTTCCGATGATTTTGGGCAATTCCAGCAGGACGATGCGACACCCCACATGCCCAGAATCACTACAGAGTGGCTCCGGGAACACTCTTCTGAGTTGAAACACTTTCACTGGCCACCGAACTCCCCAGACATGAACGTCATTTAGCATATCTGGGATGTCGTGCAACGTGCTGTTCAGAAGAGATGTCCACCCCTTCATAAACATAGGATTTATGGACAGCCCAACGGAATTCATGGTGTCAGTTCCCTGTAGCACTACTTCAGGCGTCAGTAGAGACCATGCCACGTCGTGCTGCGCCACTTCTACGAGCTCGTGGGGGCCCTACACGATATTAGGCAGGTGCACCAGTTTCTTTGGCTCTTCAGTGTATGATGTACTTTTGTGCTAACAACTTCAAATATGTCAGTGAAGGCTCGTAACACACATTTTCAATTATCTGGTAACCAACCAGATGAAGTCTCATGTTTACTTAGACATTTTGACTTCTGTTATCGTACCCTTTCATGTGTGTCAGTAGGGCCAAATAACCCATAGCTTTAACTCGACAAAGATTTTCAACTACAGTAGCACGTTAGTCCGTGGTAGCAATAGGTACATTACAATTCAAGGCGACGATGACAAAAATGGTTGTCGTTTCAGAAAGTATATTCGTTTAGAAAAGTCAACTTCTACGAGGGGTAGAGATAACGGGCTACTGCTGTGCTCCCTGTTGTTATCTACGACAATGCTGTATACAAATTATCCAGTTCATTTTTTTAATTATTGATTTAAACCCACTAAGGAGCGCTTATGACTAGTTCTTCTTCGATATTCTCTTCCGTTCCCAATATCTCTTGAACAAAGTTAGTAATTTCTCCTTCCTGTCCTGTGAAAGGGGCTTCCGACGTTTAGGAACTGTAGGTGGTAGGACTCCAAGACTCTACCATAGTACGAAATTTGGAACTATCTTCTACCAAAAGATCATAGATCCATTTAATAAGTACACTCCTGGAAATGGAAAAAAGAACACATTGACACCGGTGTGTCAGCCCCACCATACTTGCTCCGGACACTGCGAGAGGGCTGTACAAGCAATGATCACACGCTCGGCACAGCGGACACACCAGGAACCGCGGTGTTGGCCGTCGAATGGCGCTAGCTGCGCAGCATTTGTGCACCGCCGCCGTCAGTGTCAGCCAGTTTGCCGTGGCATACGGAGCTCCATCGCAGTCTTTAACACTGGTAGCATGCCGCGACAGCGTGGACGTGAACCGTATGTGCAGTTGACGGACTTTGAGCGAGGGTGTATAGTGGGCATGCGGGAGGCCGGGTGGACGTACCGCCGAATTGCTCAACACGTGGGGCGTGAGGTCTCCACAGTACATCGATGTTGTCGCCAGTGGTCGGCGGAAGGTGCACATGCCCGTCGCCCTGGGACCGGACCGCAGCGACGCACGGATGCACGCCAAGACAGTAGGATCCTACGCAGTGCCGTAGGGGACCGCACCGCCACTTCCCAGCAAATTAGGGACACTGTTGCTCCTGGGGTATCGGCGAGGACCATTCGCAACCGTCTCCATGAAGCTGGGCTACGGTCCCGCACACCGTTAGGCCGTCTTCCGCTCACGCCCCAACATCGTGCAGCCCGCCTCCAGTGGTGTCGCGACAGGCGTGAATGGAGGGACGAATGGAGACGTGTCGTCTTCAGCGATGAGAGTCGCTTCTGCCTTGGTGCCAATGATGGTCGTATGCGTGTTTGGCGCCGTGCAGGTGAGCGCCACAATCAGGACTGCATACGACCGAGGCACACAGGGCCAACACCCGGCATCATGGTGTGGGGAGCGATCTCCTACACTGGCCGTACACAACTGGTGATCGTCGAGGGGACACTGAATAGTGCACGGTACATCCAAACCGTCATCGAACCCATCGTTCTACCATTCCTAGACCGGCAAGGGAACTTGCTGTTCCAACAGGACAATGCACGTCCGCATGTATCCCGTGCCACCCAACGTGCTCTAGAAGGTGTAAGTCAACTACCCTGGCCAGCAAGATCTCCGGATCTGTTCCCCATTGAGCATGTTTGGGACTGGATGAAGCGACGTCTCACGCGGTCTGCACGTCCAGCACGAACGCTGGTCCAACTGAGGCGCCAGGTGGAAATGGCATGGCAAGCCGTTCCACAGGACTACATCCAGCATCTCTACGATCGTGTCCATGGGAGAATAGCAGCCTGCATTGCTGCGAAAGGTGGATATACACTGTACTAGTGCCGACATTGTGCATGCTCTGTTGCCTGTGTCTATGTGCCTGTGGTTCTGTCAGTGTGATCATGTGATGTATCTGACCCCAGGAATGTGTCAATAAAGTTTCCCCTTCCTGGGACAATGAATTCACGGTGTTCTTATTTCAATTTCCAGGTGTGTATATTAAAACAAATAGAATGTTATTTGTAATAAATAACATGACAAACTGTCTCTTATTCGTGATTAATAAGTCAGCTTCGTAAAATGTAAGAATGAACCCGGTCGTCAACGATGCATTTTTGCCTACGATAGTTAAAAGTTATTTTTTACAAAGTTGTTTATTCCTTCATTAATAACGTGTGGAATTTTTATTTGTTATTGAGACTGGAATTACTGGTTTAAAATAAATTATGTGTAACTGTAAAAGGCAACCAATAATAACTGATTACGGCCCCGTCCACAATCGTAACCGAATCCTACCTTGCCTTGACTACCAGGTTTCAATGGTGATGAAGGAGGCACACAGCAGAAAACAATCGGTTTTGCTCAAATTCAAACATAGCGTGAAAACGGATGCTTATAGACAGGGTACTCACCCCGCAAAACTACATATGGGCATTAACCATCATTATTCCTTTTCTCTTACGAAGTTACGAACAGCAGTCTGTCTTTTTAAATACAACACTAATTTTTTTTTTTTTTTTTTTTTTTTTTTTTTTTTTTTTTTTTTTTTGATAATCCACTTCCTCTGCAAGCTCTGTTCAAAAACGTATAGCAGTCTACCAGTCACGTAAACTATGGTATTATTAAAAACGTAGCAGAAAACTGACTTTGGCATTCCTGTATTAGTACGCAGTGCAGGTACTCAGGATCACATAAACTGTCCACCTGCTGGAATTGACAGTAAATAAATGAAAACGCAAGGAAAATACAGTCGCCGGCCGAAGTGGCCGTGCAGTTCTAGGCGCTGCAGTCTGGAACCGCGAGACCGCTACGGTCGCAGGTTCGAATCCTGCCTCGGGCATGGATGTGTATGATGTCCTTAGTTTAGTTAGGTTTAACTAGTTCTAAGTTCTAGGGGACTAATAACCTCAGAAGTTGGGTCCCATAATGCTCAGAGCAATTTATTTCCTTCCTTTTATTTCAGTTTATTGGCTCTAAGTTCCTGACCACGCAACCACCTCAACAGTGAAAAGACGATACGACAGTGCGTTTGAAGCGACTCTCATATCAGTAATGACGATAAGAATGTAGGGACAACGCAACACCCAGGTCCTGAGTGGTGAAGATCTCCGACTCCGGGCGCCTTCGGTTAGCAATCTGCCGCACCGACCACGCGCCTACCGAGGAGGACGGTCAGGCTTCAGTTGGAGGTTTAAATGAGTACACTGTATCCAGCGAAGAGAGGGTAGAAATGCTACTCGTCTATGGACAGTGTAAGCAGAACAGTAACTACTTTAATGTGACTGGATGGTCGATGTGTTTTTTCCTCGTGTTTCCGTAAATTTAGTAAAAAAATACTCATATGAAAATTTATGCTACCACCGTTCCACTACTTGCAGATTAGTGAGCTGCACACTTGCAAAATGTATTCACCACACATGTCCACAAACGGGACATCATGTCATTGGACAGTTATCCGATCCGACTGTAGCAAATGTTGTATGTTGTTTTGAAGAGAGCTTCTGTGTACGTAAAAAACCGGAAAGGTGTGTGGTTGTAAGTTCGCAATTGTTTGAATATCTTTTTATTTTCTTAAGATTTCGTGATACGAAGCCAAAGTACAAAGTGAATTAAAAAAAAAGAGCATGAAGCCATATACCAAAGATGAATGACACCGAAACTGAGAAGCAAGGCTGTATTAAGTCAGACCCTTAGCATCTTCAGAATAACTGCAGTGGACTGTACTGTACTACTACCGCATCATAAAGCTAATCTGTAACCATCTGTTAATTGCCACATTATACCACGGAGTGTGTTACCAATTTTCTGGTGCGACTGATCTTTTGATGCCATTGATAAATCGCAAACTTACCAGAGATCTTTAGATTTCTGCGGGATGGAGCATTAAGCTACAAGCCTTGATACGTTAGTTTTTCGAAACTGGACAGGTTTGCCAGTAAAAGGTGATGCTCCATTCTTAATTCTAAAGAAAACATTTTTTCGTCTGATGATCGGTCTTTTCTTTTTGCAAAATTTAAGATTTCAGGGACTGTCACCCCTCCTCAAATCTATGGATAAATATGGTTGCAAATGTGAGCTGGGAGCCTAATTCCGAACTTTAAGTACTACAGGGTTTTGTGATACCGAGCAGATCGACGAATAAGTAAAACTGCGGAGGAAGGAGAAGAAATTCTGTTGATAATGGGGAAGCAGAATTAGATAAATGACTTTCCCATTTTAACATGACATAAGTTGGTCAGAATCCTAAGGAGCATTGATAAAGTTCAGAAAGAGAAGGAAAATGAATCGCCTATAGTGAAAGTATCAAGTCCAATAAAGCTAACTCGAGCCTTAAATTTACTAAATAGGTATACGTTATATTGTCTTTCTTGTACACTAGGTATCCATTGAGATAATGAACTCAAAGAAGTGCTTAGAACAAAACAGTACATTACACTGTAGTAGCTTAGACTACTAAGGTCTGTAGATGATACTACCTATCGAACTGAAAGGATGATTTAGAAAGACCACTGAATTAGATAAAAAAACTAACAAAGAACTGAAGGTAAGGGCAGGTGAAATTCATTTAAAATGACAGAAGCGAGAATAATAATCCACTTAATATCACTATATAGATGAAGACAGAAGAGTTTCTGATCAGGAGAGTATCAACACCAGCGGAAAATGGTATAACGCGAGTAGGATTCGTTATGAACAGGAAGGTAGGGCAGTGAAAGGGTTACTACGAACAGTTCAGTGAGAGGGTTTATCTTATCAGAATCAAGAGCAAACCTACAGCGACAATGATAGTTCAGGTAAACAAGCCACGTCGCAAGCGAAGATGAAGAGATAGAGGAAGTAAATGAGTGTAATGAACGGAACTTCAGTATATAAAAGGAGATTAAAATCTAATAGTCATAGGGGATTGGAATGCTGTCGTAGGGGAAGGAGAAGAAGGTTAAGGGTGTACATGGGCGTGGTAATGGGAATGAGAGAGGAGAAAGACATACCGAATTCTGCAATAAATTTCAGCTATTAATAGTGAATAATCTGTTGAAGAATCACAAGAGGAGGAAGTATACTTGGAAAAGGCCAGGAGATACGGTAAGATTTCAGTTAGATTACATCGGGTCAGACAGAGATTCAAAAATCAGATACTGGATTGTAAGGGGTACCAAGGAACAGAAATAGACTCACATCACAATACAGTGGTGATGAATAGAAGTCTGACTAGTCAGGAGGAATCAGTGCGCAAAGAAGTGGGATGCTGAAGTACTAAAGAATGAAGAGATACACTTGAAGTTCTCGGAGGCTATACATATTTCAATAACGAATAGCTCAGTAGGCAGTTCGTTTGAAGAGGAGTGGACATGTCCATGCTTATGATTTGCCTGTTAAGCATTCTTATAGATTTTAATGTCCTCTCATCTGGTTTTTCATGTCTATATTTTTCGTACTATCTGTTTTTCTTTGTGTGTTATTTTTTATATTCTTCCATACGTCCTATAACTGTAAATTCACAGCTGCGATAGGAATTTAGGTAGATAAGATTATGCATGACTAAACGCCAGCCTAGCAATACACTGCACTGCAATCGCAGAAGTTGGAAAGATAAACATAGATACAAAGAAAGTAACCGTGAAGAACAATGGGTAATTGAGGAAGAACTTTAGTTGATTGAGGAAAGAAGTAGGTATGAAAACGTTTAAGTAAATTCCAGAATTACAGAAATACAAGTCAATTATGAATGAAATATATAGGAAGTGCGCGGAAGCTAAGGCAAAATTGCTGCATGAAAAATATTAAAAAATCGAAAAATTCTGTATGTATCCTGTTCCATGATCACCTGCAATGTATTCATTTCGATAACGATAGTCATGATATTTTCCCCTATTTGGAATAATAGTAATAAAAAGAGGTATTTTGCAACTTCGGCTGTTTGTCATAATGAAATCTAAATTGAAATGATTGTCGTAATGATTGACTCAGCATATAGAAAAGTAAGAATGGTAACATTAAGAGCCCAATGGGAATTCCACTCTCAAACATAGAGAGTACCTTGAAGGGCTCTATGAGGTGGAAGACTTGTCTGATGATGTGATAGAAGAAGAAAAGGTAGAGGATCCAGTATTAGAATCAGAAACTGAAGGAGCTTAGGAAGACTTAAGATCGAATAAGGCAGAATGGATAGACAACATTCCATCAGAATTCCTAAAATCATTGAGGGAAGTGAAATCAAAACGGCTATTCAAGTTGGTATCTAGAATGTATGAGTCTGGTGATAAATCATTTGACTTTCGGAGAAACATCATCTACAGGATTCTAAGACTGCAAGAGCCAACAAGTGCGAGAAGTATAGTTTAACTGCTCATGCATCCAAGTTTCTGACAAGAATAATATACAGAAGAATGGAAAAGAAAGTTGGGACTATGTTAGATGACGATCAGCTTGGCTTTAGGAAAGGTGAAGACACCGGTTGATAAAGGAAGCAAGACTAAAGAAAAATCAAGACACGTTCATAGGGTTTGTCGACCGGGAAAAAGTGTTTGATAATGTCAAATAATGCAAGATGTTAGAAATTCTGAGAAAAATAGAGGTAAGCAATGGGGGAATATGGGTAATATGCAATATGTACAAGAGTGCAGAGAGCCGGAAATAAAACAAAGGTTTAAGAGTAGAATAGAAGGTGAAAGGATGTCAACGATGACATTGCTATCTCAGTGAAAATGAGGAAGAACTGCAGGATTTACTGAATGGAATGAACGGTCTAATGAGTATAGAATATGAATTGAGAGTGAAACGAAGAAAGATGAAATTAATGAGAAGTAGCAGAAATATGAACAGCAAGAATCTTAACAACAAGAGTGGTGCTAACATATTAGACAAAGTTAAGGAATTCTGCTTCCCAGGTAGAAAAAACTCATGGCGGTCGCAATAAGGAGAACATAAAAAGTAGCCTAGTACTGGGAAAAAAGGGCATTCCCGGTCAAGAGAAGTCTGCTAGTATCAAACATATGTTTTAATTTTAGGAAGAAATTTCTGAGACTGTATGTTTGGAGCACAACTTGGTATGATGGTGAAGCATGGACTGTGGGAAAACCGGAACAGAAGAGAATAGAAGCATTCGAGATGTGTGCTACAGAAGAATGTTGAAAATTACGTAGGCTGATAAGGTAAGGGATTAGGATGTTCTTCGCAGAAACGGCGAGGAAAGTAATGTTTGGAAAAGACTGACAAGAAGAAGGGACAGGAAGATAGGAAAAATGTTAACACATCTGGGAATAACTTCCATGGAACTACAAGGTGTTGTGTAGGGTAAAAGCTGTAGAGGGAAACAGAGATTACAATATATGTAGCAAATAACTGAGGATGTAAGTTGCAAGTGTTACTCTGAGATAAAGAGAGAGGTGCAGGAGAGGAATTCGTGGTGGGCCACATCAAACCAGCCAGAAGAGTGAAGACGCAAAAAAAGGCGAAGATAAAAATGAGGTTACTGAAAAATATTGGTTAGGCAAGGGAAAATGAAAAAGCTGAATGTCTTGTGACGAAATATGTCTTCAGTAACAGTGTTTTTCGGTGGTTTAGAATCAAGAATGAAGTTTTTGAAGTTTCCCATCTAGAGCATAACACCGCATCTAAGCGGGGGTAATTATTTACGGATCAAGCACTAAACGGTAAGACATTAAACACATGGAAGAAATCTCTCAAATAACTCATCCAGAATTAAATTTGACAATAGCGGGAATAATATTATTTTGTTATTCTTTTATTTGCGTTTGTGTTCATACTATAACACTACCGCTACTACTGTAATTTAGTATGCTTTTACCTAAATAACAGAAAACCCTGTCTGTAAGTTGCCGTATATAACCCTCTTACTAAATTTAGTTTCCAAATAAATTACACTAAGGGAGGGTACTCTTGTTAGTAGGGAAAGCTAGTCAATAGAGTTACCCCTTCTTACAGGATTTGATGGTGTGTTGTGTCTAATGGATAAGTAAATCAGCCTGTTCAGTTCTTTTCCTAAGATCTTACTCAGCTGTTAGAAAGAAGCCGCAGTATGAGTAGTATTATATTGAAGCTAAGAAAATTCCGTTTCAAGTTCATTTAGTGGTTTAAAATATATACTAAAGGTCGCCAGCCTATACAGGCAATGGAACAGTGAAGTATTGAAAAAGCAGAAGTACGAATTTTACCTACTTTCTTGCTACTGTTTAAGTTGCTTCTTAAAATAAATATTACTCCACATACACGATATTGGACTACAGCCTTGTACATTACGTTTTTAAAAGAGAAAAATCCCAGTAGATAACTTCAAAGAAACTAAAAAAATTTGGCCAGGGGAGACCTTTAGAAAAGCACTTTTCATAATCAACAAAATAAAATACTAAAATACTTACGTACTAAAGTAGACACTTTTTATACTGAACATTTCACCTCAAGAAAACCTCTTTCTTACATGAATTTACTTTCAAAAGCTATTATTCTTTGAACTAATTCTGTATACTCATTTAACAGATTCTAGTAACTTGGCTTCACTCTGAATTTTACATAAGCAAACTTTTACTATAACACTTTGCACTACTTAAGAAAACTTTCTCATTATTTACACAAAAACCATTTTAATGGTGTCTTTTTATATTAACTTGGCACTTCAGAAGACAGTAAAACAGGATACTCGGATTAATCAAAACCAGGAAGGAACCCTATATAGCTGTATGATTAGGATGAAATTACCAGGTGAACCAGTTTCTTTAAAGTTCAAGAATGATTATTAACAGTTTAAGTTAATGGTTCACGCTGTACAAAAGTAAAATACAAATAAATATCTGTTGGCTGTAGGCTGGGGAGTGGCGAACAATTATGACGGCTGCACTACCCACAGTACGGCCTGCAAGTATCTTGCTGTATGGGCTCAATTTCTCTTCTTGGCGTCGTTCAATTTCACTTACAGTCGCCTAACATCTCGCAGGTATGTCGTAAGCCGTTTTCAGTCTTCATCTGAGGCAATTTTGTGCAAATTTGCAGACAAAGCTTTTTCTGCCCCACAAGGGTATTGCCTCAATCACTGCTGCCTACATACTGTGTATCTTACTTCCGATGCTTGCTCTAGGTAGGGCGCCAATTCGCCCTTGCCCCCTTTTCCACTCCCCAGAGCCACTTTTGTTTCACACAAAAGCACACTGGCTTTTAGATAACATCTATTTCTTACATTGTTCCTAAGCATGACCATTTCTTACAATTGTCAAATTTACATCAACATGAATAGTTTATACAGACAAATATTTTTATACACAAATGTCATCAGAAAACTATTTAACGTAATAAAGCAATTTACATAGTATTTTACATACATTACTCACATACAATGCAAAGAACTTCAATCTCGAGTACAGTACACTTTACATCTACAGAAAATATAGTACCAATATTCGAAAATTTTAAAGCAAAAAATTATAAAAATTTTAATGCACCATACACAAATAATGTTATAACACAGTGGTACCAACACATTATTACGGAGGTGGTACATGTGAAGGTTAGAAATGCAGTGTAAAATCTCACAGAGCACAAAATAACAGATAATATCATCACAGTAACTGACAACATATAAGTGTATAGTACTGAGGAAACATCGAAGAAGGCTTCATCACTTATCATTACTTACCGATGGAAACGTAATTAGACTGACGCCGTGTAAGTATAACAGGAAGTTGCAGTCTAGGTGTAACGAATTAAACTATGCATACTAATAGAGCTGTGGAATCAGTAGGATACACTTCTACTAAGTGAAGGTGATAAATACAAATGTGATGACTGAAAGAATACGCTATCATCTGAACGTCGAGCATATCGAAGTATGGATAATATATGCCACACTGTAGCAACAATATCAAAAGTGTTCTGGTTGTGACACATTGTGTATACTTCTGTAACAGCACGAACTTGACCTGCGCTGTAGGAACGAACTGTAACGCAAGATTTTACTGTTCTGAACCGCAGATTTGTAGTTAATTAACAACAAGTGAAACAACAACTTTACTCTTACCAGGCACTGTTCATTTATTTCCACGCCGAGTTTCAAAGGTTTAAACCTACATCATCAGGTAGATTTACATTTGTTAGTATCACGTGTGTGTGTGTGTGTGTGTGTGTGTGTGTGTGTGTTGTGTTGTGTTGTGTTGTGTTATGATTTTTTGGAGGAACTTATGGCAATGTCTTCAGTGATCAAGGACTTCTTTCACTGTCGTAAGACATCACATATATTCTGTCATATTTTGTAAACAAATATGTTCGCAGTTAATTAACAATCAATAAAAGCCTGTTGATGAATTACACTTTTCATGGTTTTGTTCATCTTTTGATATTTTTTCATTATATACTCATCAAATGGCTCTTGTTCTTGTGTACGAGATAATGACTGATAGAAGTCACTGTGTTGTGGCGCTGTACATCGCATTATGTAAATCTTGACGATTGCTGGTAGCTGCATCCATGCGGCGAGTCATAGCTTAACCGTGACAACCATGTTAGTGCTTAAGCTCCTGCCGAGAGATGTCACTGCCATACAGGCGGCGAAATATTACGCACGTGATAATTAATTAAATTCCGTCTTCTCCATACAATATATGGAACAGAATTCTGTACAGCCGTTTATTACGTCAATAGCTAATAAATATTTTAATTTCAGCTTTGTACATACAAGGCTTCTAGAGTTGGAGCTGTAAGTAAATGAGTGTATGACAGAGTGGGAATATGAATCCGTATCGTATGTAAGTCATGTACAACAGAAAAATTTATGAATTGTAAGACGCCAGTCAAAGGTACTGGGGAAACAAGAAACTTACTCAGTGATTTAGTCATTTAAAGACGGTATTAATTTCCGAAACCTATTGTATAACAGAATTTATCTAAAGTGCTTTGGTGATGTGATTAGTGTAAGACAAAAAACGCGGGATGGAACAGGTCAAACTCAAAAGCCGACTGGTACATTTGGATGTACGCAGTCAGAAAAAAGTGCTTTCCCGCGCATCTGTTCCACGAGTGCGATTGCTACACATGCGATCAAAAGAATCCGGACACACCCAAAAACATACGTTTTCCATATTCGGTGCATTGTGCTGCCACCTACTGCCAGGTACTCAATATCAGCGACCTTAGTAGTCATTAGACATCGTAAGAGAGCAGAATGGGGCACTCCGCGGAACTCACGGACTTCGAACGTGGTCAGTTGATTGGTTGTCACTTGTGTCATACGTCTGTACGCGAGATTTCCACACTTCTAAACATCCCTAGGTTCACTGTTTCTAATGTCGTAGTGAAGTGGAAACTTGAAGGGACACGTACAGCACGAAAGCGTACAGGCTGACCTCGTCTTTTGACTGACAGAGACCGCCAACACTTGAAGAGGGTCGAAATGTGTAATAGGCAGACATCTATCCAGACCATCACACAGGAATTCCAAAATGCATCAAGATCCACTTCAAGTACTATGGCAGTTAGGCGGGAGGTGAGAAAACTTAGATTTCATGGTCGAGCGGTTGCTCATAAACCACACATCACGCGGGTAAATTCCAAACGACACCTCTCTTGGTGTATGGAGCGTAAACAGTGGACGATTGAACAGTGGAAAAACGTTGTTTGCAGTGACGAATCACGGTACAAATTGGAAATTTGTGGTAAGGTCTTATGGGACCAAACTGTGGAGGTCATCGGTCCCTAAGCTTACGCACTACTTAATCTACACTCCTGGAAATTGAAATAAGAACACCGTGAATTCATTGTCCCAGGAAGGGGAAACTTTATTGACACATTCCTGGGGTCAGATACATCACATGATCACACTGACAGAACCACAGGCACATAGACACAGGCAACAGAGCACGCACAATGTCGGCACTAGTACAGTGTATATCCACCTTTCGCAGCAATGCAGGCTGCTATTCTCCCATGGAGACGATCGTAGAGATGCTGGATGTAGTCCTGTGGAACGGCTTGCCATGCCATTTACACCTGGCGCCTCAGTTGGACCAGCGTTCGTGCTGGACGTGCAGACCGCGTGAGACGACGCTTCATCCAATCCCAAACATGCTCAATGGGGGACAGATCCGGAGATCTTGCTGGCCAGGGTAGTTGACTTACACCTTCTAGAGCACGTTGGGTGGCACGGGATACATGCGGACGTGCATTGTCCTGTTGGAACAGCAAGTTCCCTTGCCGGTCTAGGAATGGTAGAACGATGGGTTCGATGACGGTTTGGATGTACCGTGCACTATTCAGTGTCCCCTCGACGATCACCAGTGGTGTACGGCCAGTGTAGGAGATCGCTCCCCACACCATGATGCCGGGTGTTGGCCCAGTGTGCCTCGGTCGTATGCAGTCCTGATTGTGGCGCTCACCTGCACGGCGCCAAACACGCATACGACCATCATTGGCACCAAGGCAGAAGCGACTCTCATCGCTGAAGACGACACGTCTCCATTCGTCCCTCCATTCACGCCTGTCGCGACACCACTGGAGGCGGGCTGCACGATGTTGGGGCGTGAGCGGAAGACGGCCTAACGGTGTGCGGGACCGTAGCCCAGCTTCATGGAGACGGTTGCGAATGGTCCTCGCCGATACCCCAGGAGCAACAGTGTCCCTAATTTGCTGGGAAGTGGCGGTGCGGTCCCCTACGGCACTGCGTAGGATCCTACGGTCTTGGCGTGCATCCGTGCGTCGCTGCGGTCCGGTCCCAGGTCGACGGGCACGTGTACCTTCCGCCGACCACTGGCGACAACATCGATGTACTGTGGAGACCTCACGCCCCACGTGTTGAGCAATTCGGCGGTACGTCCACCCGGCCTCCCGCATGCCCACTATACGCCCTCGCTCAAAGTCCGTCAACTGCACATACGGTTCACGTCCACGCTGTCGCGGCATGCTACCAGTGTTAAAGACTGCGATGGAGCTCCGTATGCCACGGCAAACTGGCTGACACTGACGGCGGCGGTGCACAAATGCTGCGCAGCTAGCGCCATTCGACGGCCAACACCGCGGTTCCTGGTGTGTCCGCTGTGCCGTGCGTGTGATCATTGCTTGTACAGCCCTCTCGCAGTGTCCGGAGCAAGTATGGTGGGCCTGACACACCGGTGTCAATGTGTTCTTTTTTCCATTTCCAGGAGTGTATAACTTACGCTATGGGCAACACACACACCCATGTCCGAGAGAGGACTCGAACCTCCGACGGGGGGAGCTGCACTGGCCGTGACAAGGCGCCTTAGGCCACGCGGCTACCCTGAGCGGCAATAACGGTACACAATGTAGCGATCCGATGGCAGGATGTGGATATGGTGGATGCCCGGTGAACGTCATCTGCTAGCCTGTGTAGTGCCAGCAGCAAAATTCGGTGGCCGGGGTGTGATGGTTTGGTCGTGTTTTTCATGGAGGGGCTTGCACCCCTTGTTTTGCGTGGCACTATCACAGCACAGGCCTACATTGATGTTTTAAGCACTTTCTTGCTTCCCACTGTCAAGGAGCAATTCGGTGAATGCGGTTGCATCTTTGAAGACGATTGAGCACCTGTTCATAATGCATGGGCTGTGGCGTCGTGTTTACACGACAATAACATCCCTGTAATGGACTGGCCTGCAGAGTGTCGTGGCCTGAATCATATAAAACACCTTTAGGATGTTTTGGAACGCCGACTTCGTGCCAGGCCTCACCGGCCAACATCGATACCTCTCCTCAGTGCAGCACTCCGTGAAGAATGGGCTGCCATTCCCCAAGAAACCTTCCAGCAACTGATTGAAAGTATGCCTGAGAGAGTGGAAGCTGTCATCAAGGCGAAGGGTGGTCCAACACCATACTGAATTCTAGCATTACCGATGGAGGGCGCCACGAACATGCATGTCATTTTCAGCCAGTTGTCCGGATACTTTTGATCACATAGTGTACCTGGGGCTTGAAGAGACTCTTA
This sequence comes from Schistocerca serialis cubense, assembly GCF_023864345.2. Classification (NCBI taxonomy): domain Eukaryota; kingdom Metazoa; phylum Arthropoda; class Insecta; order Orthoptera; family Acrididae; genus Schistocerca; species Schistocerca serialis. The sequence continues at coordinate 385,660,451 of NC_064639.1, forward strand.
GCGCCCACCACTGGTGACGATCAAACTCAACATTGAGACAGCACTGAGCTCTGTAAAAACTCTTTTAATTTTGAGTAGCTGTGGGGTTTAAAATATTGTGGAGTGTCGGAAAGGATTACTGACCGGACATAGATGACTATTGTACAAATTCCTTTCTTTTATTTGTGAACTATGACTTTGTTCCGAATAACTTGAACTTCGCATGGCGCACTCATACCGTAAAACTACAGCCCAAAGCGAATTGTCCAAAGCACTGAGCGAGCATTCTTACCATTAAAATCCGTGTAGACTTCAGCTTCGAGTCAGGGGTGGCCGGGGGGGGAGGGGGGGAGATTGAAATCTTAAACCGGATACCAAGAGTCATTGTGTCTTGCAACTATGTATAGAATGGACTCGGTAGGTAAACGTGTCCTTTAAAGCGACAGTATAATGGAGTTTTCATCTCACGACTTTACGACTTTCGTTTTGTGACTAGCCATAGCAGGTAGTTTTTATTACAGCTTTTCCAGCCGAAAAACATTTCTCGTCTCTTCAGGAAGACATCTGCCCCAGAAGAAACCGGCGCAAGGTGAATGGAAACGTCTTCTGGAGATAGCCGACAACGCCGCCCGACCATAACGGATGATAAATTGCATGCATTATTTATTCCGTATCTTGTTTTTAATCACAAAGATTAAAAAAAGGTGAAGTCCAACGCAACGGCTGATTAAATGCAAGACTGATGACTTCGTGAGCGATTAGTGGCAGCGAAATGATGCTGTATTCGATATGAACTTTTATCAATTCAAAAGTTATCTCTAAGACTATCAAGGAGCTTATTCCACTGTGATAACTAGATGGAGAATCTTATTTTCGTGGAAGTCTTAAGACATCTAACGTCACCACAGCTTGTGGTATGCGTACTCACTCCCTGTAAATATCATAACTCATAAGGTCAAAATCTCGCGGCCTTACACTGTAGGGAAGGAAGGTTATAGTTTAATGCCGACATCGAGGTCATCGGAGGAAAAACACTAACTTAGAATGGGGAGGGGTGGAGAAGGTAATCGTCCACAGCCCTAATGACGAAAGCAACCTAAATCCACAACGATATATCTATGGATACCGAGTAAATTTGAATCTACACTAACGGGAAAAAAATCGTAACGCCAAGATGGAGTTGCGTGACATAAAGTTGGTAAGCGTGTTTCGACACCTGAAAGTTGACTTCTATTCAGATTTCACGCTAATAGCGCCACTATGGGGATGCAAAAGAGGTTTGCTTCAAATACACGCTGTAATGGTTGTGAGCGTTAGTTACCTTTGGGTCTGGAAGCGGTATGTTAATGTTCGTCAAGAATGCCTTTACGGCATTGAAAACGCCATTATCAGTACCTCACTGAGTTGAGGTCGTGTAATAGGACTAAGTGAAGCTGGATGTTGCTTCTGCAATATTACAAAAAGAATTGGCAGGAATGTAACCTCTGTACATGATTATTGGTAGCGGTAGTCGTGAGGGTGCACAGCGCAAGATTACTGAGCTTCGGACGGCCACATGGCATTACGAAGAGGGAGACTATCGTTTTCGGAGTTTGGCTCTGGCGCATCGTACTGCATCAACAGCAGCAATTTTTAGCAGTACTTGGCACCACATTAACACAACGAACTGTTACAAATCGGTTACTTCAAAGACAGCTCCGAGCCAGACGCCCAGTAGCATGCATTCCACTGGCCCGAAACTACCGCCATTTGCGACTGCAATGGTGTCAAGCGAGAGCACATCAAGAGCAAGGTAGAGGTCTGGTACTGCCACTGGGCCAGTGATGACCGTGTCTTGGCTACAAGGAGGCCAGCTGAGGGCCTGGAACCAACCAGCTTGCGTGCTAGACGCACTGGATCTACTGTAAGTAGCCTGTTTAGGTTTTTATGTTGGTAGCGACACGTAGCGCTCTGTCTGAAAACCACTGACTGCGCTGTGTGCAGTCTGTGGCTGTTTGGCATTGTTAGAATATTCGCAATTGTAGTGTTGGGCAGTTGGTTGTGAACAGCGCGTAGCGTTGTGCAGTTGGAGATGAGCCGCCAGCAGTGGTGGATGTAGAGAGAGAGATGCCAGAGTTTCGAGAGATTACTATGTGGGCACGATCTGACCGTGTGTCCGCCAGAAAAAGGAAATTTGAAAAGATGGGCGCCATGAATTTGTATATATATATATATATATATATATATATATATATATATATATACTTCTGGCCACCGTAAATGCAACACCAAGAAAGACAAGAGGTAGCACAACAAAATTTATTTTGTAGATAACATGTTGACCAAGTATCAAATGATTACGTTTACAGACGTCTGGACATGTGGTTCCTGCCAGAATTAGTAGCCAGAGTAGCCGCCATTGTTGGAGATCACCGCTGCCGCACGTCTCGGCATTGAGTCAAAGAGACGTTGGATGTGTTCCTGGGGTACAGCAGCCCAAGCAGCTTCCACACGTTGCCAAAGATCATCTGGTGTGGCAGCTGGGGATGTAATCTGGGTCACTCGTTGAGCAGCCATGGACCACATGTTTTCTATCCGCGAAAGATCCGGAGAGCGAGCCGGCCAGGGAAGCAATTCAATCTGGTTATTGACGAAGAACCTTTGGACAATGCGTGCCACGTGTGGTCGCGCATTATCCTGTTGAAATATGGCTGTGGCCGAGCCCTGAAGGTAAGGAAGGACAACTGGCTCCAGCACCTCGGATATGTAGCGCCGGCTATTTAAAGTACCGGAAATGTGTACTAGAGGCGTGCGAGAGTAATATCCAATACTGCCACATACCATAATACCCGGTGCAAGACCAGTGTGGCGGTGCATAATGCAGCTGTCCAGCATCCTCTCTCCACAGTGTCTCCACACTCGAATCCGACCATCGTGGTACTGCAGACAGAAGCGTGTCTCGTCAGTAAAGACAACGTCATTCCATTCTGCCGTCCACATCCATCTGTCATCACACCATTGGCGACGGAGACGTCTGTGGTTCTGCGTCAATGGTAGACGAGGCAATGGACGTCTTGCGGACAGACCACTCTGCTGTAAACGGCGTCGAATGGTACGCGCAGACACTGGATGATGCGTCACAGACGCAATGTGCTGTGCTATGGTTCGGGATGTCACTGAGCGATCCGTCACTGCCATGCGCACAATTTGCCTATCAGCACGTGCAGTGGTGCACCGAGGTGAATGCGATTGACCACGTCGGTCCGTCGTACCCTCCTGCATCCAACGGTCACATATCCGCATTACAGTTGTTTGGTTTCGTCCAACACGACTAGCGATTTCTCTGTATGATAATCCACAATCTCGGTAAGCCACTATCCTTCCTCTGTCGAACTCGGATACTTGATCAAAAGATGTTCGCTGTTGTCTACGAGGCATAACTGATCGTCTTGTGAAACAACCACAAGGTAAACACACGTGCTGAACGTACACTCGTCGAAATCGCCAAGCCTTAAATGGCGCTATGAGGTGGCGCCACAGACGCGCGTGATGTGCGTCTGCGCTGAAATTCTAATCAGTTGCATATCTCATCGCTGCAAACTCATGGTTTAAATTTCACTTGATTCGGATGCTTCCTTCAGGGTGTTGCATTTACGGTGGCCAGCAGTGTATATTATTAAGGTAAATACATTGTTTGTTCTCTATTAAAATCTTTCATTTGCTAACTATGCCTATCAGTAGTTAGTGCCTTCAGTAGTCAGAATCTTTTATTTAGCTGGCAGTATTGGCGCTCGCTGTATTGCTGCCATGAAAGGTATAGGTTATTGTTAGTCAGGGCCATTCTTTTGTAAGGATTATTGAAAGTCAGACTGCGTTACGCTAAAAATATTGTGTGTCAGTTTACTGATGATCAGAATAAGTATAGAGAAAACTGTTTGAGTACGTTGAGTTTAACTCAGCTGTCTTTGTATCAAATAACGTAGAAGTTTATCAGCATAGTAATTAACAATTTTTCTAAGGGGACGTTTCACCACATCTGGAGTTACGGCCTGGGATGCAATTTCCTATGACAGCGGGAGCATTCCCGTGGTTATCCTACGCACCCTGACTGCAGGTTTGTATGTCAGACTGGCGATTCGACCTGTTGTGCTATTCGTGAACAGCATTCCAGGGGATGTTTTCCAACATGACAGTGCTCGCCCAGATACCGCTCTTGTAACCCAACATGCTCTTCAGAGTGCTGAAATGTTGCTATGGCCTGCTTGATCATCAGATCTGTCTCCAGTCGAGTATATATGGGACATCACTGGACGACAACTCCAGCGTCATTCACAACCGGCATTAACCTTCCCTGTTTTGACCGACCAAGGCAACAGGCATGGAACTCCATCCCACAAACTGACATTCAGCTCCTTTGCAACACAATGCATGCACGTTTGCTTGCTTGCAGTCAACAACCAAAAAATGGCTCTGAGTACTATGGGACTTAACATCTGAGGTCATCAGTCCCCTAGAACTTAGAACTGCTTAAACCTAACTAACCTAAGGACATCACACACATCCATGCCCGAGGCAGGAGTCGAACCTGCGACCGTAGCAATCGCGCGGTTCTGGACTGAAGCACCTAGAACCGCTCAGCCACCGCGGCCGGCTGCAGTCAACAGTCTGGCGGTTACAGCCCAGTTAATGTACCAGCATTTCACATTTGCAATGGTTTATCTCACGCTTACATTAACCTATGATCTTGCAATGTTAATCACTTAAATATGTTACCTACACAAATAGTTTCGTGAAATGTCATTACTCTCTGATACCTATTCTGTGGTTTGCGGTTTTTTTCCGTCAGTGTAGTTGGCCACAAAAGGGCTTGAATGTACTACTACAAAATTTTGTGATGTTTCTCGAATAGTGCAAGCCTCTTTAAGTGACGTCACCTGGCCGAATGGCATTCTCATTTTGCTACTTAGTAGTTCGAACGGTTTCGAATAATGGCTCACGAAGCCGGCCGAAGTGGCCGTGCGGTTAAAGGCCCTGCAGTCTGGAACCGCAAGACCGCTACGGTCGCAGGTTCGAATCCTGCCTCGGGCATGGATGTTTGTGATGTCCTTAGGTTAGTTATGTTTAACTAGTTCTAAGTTCTAGGGGACTAATGACCTCAGCAGTTGAGTCCCATAGTGCTCAGAGCCAATGGCTCACGAAGCTAAGGGGACCTCTTTCTGGAAGTTCCCACGAACGCATGTCTTCCAATTCAGCAATTCTGTCTCGTAACGAGGTGAAAGTGATGCAGCGCAGATCACTTCAGAAGGTAATGACTAACGATCAGCAAAAACGATGTTGTCGTTAAGTCTCGTAAACCAAGAACACACAACACTGCGCATTACCGCTTCAGCAGAAAGGTAACTCGCAGATTCTCTGGACATTAGGAGAACAAGGCGAAAAGATATTGGCCTGACACTGAAAGGTTGTTTTTCTTAAGTAAAAAATGGTCTTATTGTTTTGACAGAGTCAGTCTCTAGACTGTTAACAAAAATTATAGCCACCAATATATTTAGATATAGAAGTAGCTGGATATGAGAGGATAAGGTGAAGATGCCAAGAATTCATACATGGATTCACCAACGTCCTCTCGCTGCCATAGCAGCTGTCCGAATCAAAGATGATTTTCTCTTTCTTTTACAGTCTAGGTTTCTCATTGGTTTTTTTCATTCTTCCGCCCAGCAGAGTTGTACAATATTCTCCTGTTATTGCAAGGTGATCAACAAACATAATTCCTTTAGCATCCTATATGAAATCGACTTCACATTTTTTCGGTGCAGAGCCGTTGTTTATTGAGTTTTTAGCGTGAATTTGTGGAGTCACGACTCCATGGTGACAAACTGTTGGATCTAGACAGATTCTTTCTAAAAGTGTCCACATACAGTTTGTAAAAAAGTGTAACTACTTGCTTTCAGATAGTGTTGAACAAATAAAACTCATAAAGCGCACAAAGCGTTCTCATAGCTAATTCTTCATGTAAAATGGACCAAACTCTTTCTCGTAGTATGCACATGTAACCAGCTATTTGATACACTTTTAAGTGTTTGTCATATAAACCGTATAGTAACTTCCTCGAAATTTTCATCTTTGATTGTATATTTGGAACGTCATTCACGTGGGTCACGTTCAAGGGAAAAACGGCGACGTTTCAGTTTAGTAACACTTTTCGTAACAGTCGACAGTGAAGAAATGGGCTTCTTAGAAACCTTCACCAAGCATCTATGGATTTTCATTGGCAAAAAAAATACAGCTTCAAATAGACATATAAACGAAATGACTCCATAGATCGATTTCACACTTGACTTACATTATTCTTCAATCTGCGTCAACATGATGACAATAATGATGTGTTATGTTCACAAGAAAGATCGAATAACAAAAATAAATTTTCATGAAATGAGAAATAAAAACTTCAGACAGCCAAGATCGCTGTAGCACAGCATTTATTTTTATTACTGGTTTCAGAAAACTGTGTTGCCATCTTCGGATCTGTGACGTATTAGGGCGCAATTGTAAGCACAATGGGGTCAGATATAATGGGGAGTGATACATTTTTACATGACACTGATACATACCATATACATTACGCAACACATGTCATTAAGTTTCGATCATTTGCACATTACGCCGTATTACTTCATAAACAGACGTTATAAGAACATGAAAACCGTAGTGTATCGGCATGTCAAATATAAAGCCATCTTTACATAAAATGCGACGCTTATTGCATCGACAATACATGCGCACGTTCATACAACAGCTGAATAAAGACTGAGATTCTGCAGTAAACAGCAAAAATGTTACTATCAACCGTCAAGTGGCACTGTAGTAACATTGGACAGAAATACATCGTATCATACAAAGCATAAGGGCAAAACACCATCCGAGAATTATACAATGCAATTATACTGTCTGGACATATATCAAAAAGTAATCCAAATTAGACTACGTTACAAATGGTTTTGTTTAAAATTTTTGAATTCTTAAAAATAACTTCTTGTAAGAATTTTTAAATTTTTTGAATAAAATCTTATACAAACATAACAGAGAGTATTGTATGTATATTACATCACTTAATACACGTGTCATGAAGCCAGTTATATGGCATGTTCATTTAAAAATATATCTAGACTCAATTAAATTTTATTGATATCGTCAAAGTCCAGTCGAAGAAATTTTCACGAGGAACCGTTTTATTGTCGTTCATATTAACACCACCATCAGTGCCTGCCTTGACTCAGATAACTGAAAGAAACAACGTTCTTGTGCAACGGAAACATGCCTCATTACAGTGCCACAGCGTTCCTTACGTTGTAATGTCGTTTGTTCAAGAATGTTAAATACACTGGTAGAAGCTGCTGCATCACGTTACGTACCAGCCTTTCTAGCACGCAGTTCCCGGTGACATGACTGATTTACCTAACTCTGTGGTGTCTTGTGACGCATACAGTTGTTCCTAAGGGCTTCCACTAAAACTATTCTGACAGAATTCAGTGATGCCAAATGTATTAACGCCACAAGAAAAGAAGCTCATCCTTAAAAATATCTGTAGGGGATTATTTAGGGTAAGGCAAGCGAACGAAACACTTTTTTTCTGTAAACATTTCAACACAGCTTCAGTTTACACTCTAAGACAAAAAATGAGTCATGCAAATTGGTCACAAACTCATTCAGGTATCAACAAAAAATGCAGAACTGTAAGCTTTGGCGGCCGATGGATGAACCTGTGACGCTGCAGCGATATTTCACCGTGCAGCTGGCAAGAATTTAAACAGGGATGAGTCGATATCGGGGAATAAAGTCTTTACCAATTTCTTCCGTGCACTCAGTTGGATATTCTTTACAGACGAATGGAAAAACTGGTAGAAGCCGATCTCGAGGACAATCAGTTTGGATTCCGTAGAACTGTTGGAACACGTGAGGCAATCCTGACCCTACGACTTATCTTAGAAGATAGATTAAGGAAAGGCAAACCTACGTTTCTGGCATTTGTAGACTTAGAGAAAGCTTTAAGACAGTGTTGACTGGAAACTCGCTTTCAAATTCTGAAGGTGTCAGGGGTCAAATACAGGAAGCGAAAAGCTGTTTACAATTTGTAAAGAAACCAGATGACAGTTATAACAGTCGAGGGCATGAAAGGGAAGCGGTGGTTGGGAAGGGAGTGAGGCAGGGTTGTAGTCTATCACCGAGGTTATTAAATCTGTATATTGAGCAAGCAGTAAAGGAAACAAAAGAAAAATTTGGAGCAGGAATTAAAATCCACGGAGAAGAAATAAAAACTTTGAGGTTTGCCGATGACATTTTAGTTCTGCCAGAGACAGCAAAGGACCTGGAAGAGCATTTGAACAGAATGGACAGTGTCTTGAAAGGTGGATATAAGATGAATATCTACAAAAGCAAAACGAGGATAATGGAATGTAGTCGAATTAAATCAGGTGATCCTGAGGGAATTAGATTAGGAAATGAGACACTTAAAGTAGTAGATGAGTTTTGCTATTTGGGGAGCAAATTAACTGATGACGGTCGAAGTAGAGAGGATACAAAATGTAGACTGGCAATGGCAATGGCAAGGAAAGCGTTTCTGAAGAAAATATTGAGTATAGATTTAAGTGTCAGGAAGTCTTTTCTGAAAGTATTTGTATGGATTGTAGCCATGTATGGAAGTGAAACATGAACGATAAATAGTTTAGACAAGAAGAGATTAGAAGCTTTCGAAATGTGGTGCTACAAAAGAATGCTGAATATTAGATGGGTAGATCTCGTAACTAATGAGGAGGTACTGAATAGAATTGGGAAGAAGAGGAATTTGTGGCACAACTTGACTAGAGGAAGGGATCGGTTGGTAGGACATGTTCTAAAGCATCAAGGGTCGTCAATTTAGTACTGGACTTCAGCGTGGAGGGTAAAAATCCTAGAGGGAGACCAAGAGATGAATTCACTAAGCAGATTCAGAAGAATGTAGGTTGCAGTAGGTACTTGGAGATGAAGAAGCTTGCACAGGATAGAGAAGCATGGAGAGCTGCATCAAACCAGTCGCTGGACTGAAGACCATGACAACACAACTAAGTTGGATATTAACTATGCCTCGCTGGCCGTTGTGGCCGAGCGGTTCTAGGCGCTGTCTGGAACCGCGCGACCGCTACCATCGCAGGTCCGACTCCTGCCTCGGTCATGGATGTGTGTGATGTCCTTAGGTTAGTTATGTTTAAATAGTTCTAAGTTCTTGGGGACTTATGACCTCAGATGTTAAGTCCCATAGTGCTCAGAGCAATTTGAACCATTTGTTTTAACTATGCCTCGCACACAGGTTTCAGATGTCAGCATTTGAGAGACGACGTGCGGTTCGGCTCAAATGAGCGGTTATCGGCAAATCGCTCTACATTTGAATACGATCAATGCCACAATTCTGCCAAGTTGGTAGGAATGGCTGAACACGCGTCAAGAAGGACGTGGTAGACCCAGAGAGACGACAGAACACGGGGACAGAGCAATCGTCAGAGAGGCATTCAGAGCCCCGGATCCATCAGTATCATCAATACGAATTGCAGCTGCTGCTTTAGTGACCACAAGAACAATTAATAGGCGGCCCGCAGGAAGGGGGTTTAGTTCACTGTGCCCTGTACGCCGACTACCATTGACCTCCGTACACCAGCAACAACGTCTGCAGAGATGTCGGGTACATTCGACCTGGAATGGAGTTGTGATGAGTTTCGCTTCGAACTGGGCCCTGATAATAAGCAAAGACATGTCTGGAGGCGCCCAGATAACAGTGGGATACCTACACGATTGTCACCCGCTACATGGCTCGAAAACCAGGAATGATGCTCTTGGGTATCACTTATTTCGTGGCAGGACCCCTTGGGTTGTCATCCGCGACACCCTTACAACACAGCGGTTCGTCGACGATATTCTATGCCCCGTTTTGTTGCCCTTCATATCAAGCCATCCTGGGCTTACGTTTCAGCAAGATATTGCTCGGCCGCACAGGCCGAGAGTTTCTATTCCTTGTGTTTGTACTTACCAAATCCTAACTTGATCAGCTAGGTAGCCGATCTCTACCCAGTTGACAACGTTTCCGTTAGAAACAGCTGCTCGTATCGATGCATTTCAGCAATTACAACTTGGTAGACTTGCGAAATAGTGTCATGGCGTTCCCTAAAACAACTATGAAGATCTTGTGTAACATGGCGTTCTCGAGTGCTACGCTGATACTTCCTTTCTGAGGGATATCAATACGAAATAATCTACGCCATGCGCAGTAAAATGGCTTCTGATACATATATACATACATATTATGTCGATGTAATCATTTATACGAAAACATCAAAATTCTTACCGAAACATTTGAGCCACCTATACCCATCAAACCATTGTAGGATGGGAGAACACTGCGAGATGTCTCTACTGTTACGTCACTATATCGTGCCTTAAGCTTCTATATTCCACATTCTTCTTTAACAGTCGATTAAAGTTAGAGGATACTATGTCAGGATTCTTGTCTAGACTACCCAACATCTCTTACCCTGGAATGTCCTGCCTTCTGCTCCTGTTAGACACCCAGCCCTTTGTGTCTCACCGGGCCACTGAAGAAGAACTTGGAAGGCAACTCATGAACATAAGGAATGCTGGTAACTGATGTTTGTATAAGAATGGTGCTTATATAGAAAATTTATCAACACGCTGCATTTATAGAGTACCAGTAGAAGTGGTTGTGAATCTCTTCTTACACCATCTTCCCTGAGTGCGAAAGAGATATAGGGACTGTGTGCAGATGGCAGTGAGCACTTACACTCGGAAGATTCAGTGCACGAAAGTGAATCATGCTATAAGTGCTTCGCTATCTTGAAGTGGGAGAGACGGAATAAACCGGTAACTGAAAATACATACAAGAATCTGTCTTGTGTTCGACATTTCTGCACATGAAGCGACAGATGTCACAAATCACATCTGTACGATTTATCTTCTATAATACGTGATAGAAAAGATGGTAAAATGTGGCTGTGCGAGCTAATTGCAATCTCTGTTTCTCAGTTTCCGTTCAGCTTCCTATCATAAACGTGCAAATCTCTGAAAACCTTAACGTGAATGTATTGCAATAAAAAATGTAAGTTTGTAGTACTTCGACTGACACGGGTGGACGTTGGATGCGCTCTGTTTACTAGACCCGTAAGGGACTACTGATCAGAGTGTGAACTCGTGTCACCTAAAAATCTGTCGGCCCTCGTGAGATTTTTGGGTTTTTCCGGATAGCCGCTTCCAGTATTCAGGGAGGCGCGGCGGTCCCAAATCGAATCAGCCCGACTGATTAACGAGAAGGGCCGGTATGCCGGCCAGTCTAGATGTTGTTTCTAGGCGTTTTCCCACATCCTACTAGGATTTGTAAAACGTTCTCATTCTTTCACATGGATAACACTAGATGGAAACAGATGGGGTACACAATTTACGTCACAGCCGTGGAGCGAGAGGAGAGGAGTGGGTAGGCTGGGGGAATGAGGGGGGGGGGGGGGGGGGGGAGAGCCACAAGAAAGGCATCCGGCCAGCACGTACAACGTTGTCAAATCCAGAGTAACATTCCGACCATATGAAGATAACGTAGCCACCCTGGGAAGATACAGGACAAACGCCAAGAACAAGAAAAAGATATTAGACTAAGCAATTCACGTATGCTATAGGAAAGCGGCAACTTTAATGAAAACGTTACTACCAGTGCACTGTTACTTGGATTCATTTCGTTTGGTTTTGCAAAATTGTAAGATGTACTTGCGTGAACTGGCAGATATTACTGTGATAAAACAATTAAACAGCCGATCACGACGTCCTATAAAAGCAAACACTTTTACCAATCTTTTTCTCATCTTTGTTCGGTTAGTAATGCTCACAAAATTAAGGAGTTTTCTCTTGATACTGTGTGTCCATATTACTATGTAGAACGCCATGTGAAATGAGGTACTGCTCGATTAACATACGGAGCTTCAGCGATCTCAACAGTAATTAAAAAATTACTATTTAGTTCTCTGTTTGTACGCCAAACCGTAGAACAGTTTAAAAGCTGTATAAAAACAGCCTTTTGTGGGAAAATAACTTCTTTCAGTAAGTACATCCATGAAAAACGACTGTTATAAATTAATCTTGAGGTCCATATTCATGGCAGATAGTAACTGGTAGTCGTTGTCAGGAAGTGCGCTACGGGAACGCAAAGATGCATTTCATGTAGATGCTGATGAGACAACTAAATATACCGCGAATTAATACTTTACATGACGGAATAAAATCTTAAAATTCAATAAAACTGCCTTCATAACCTTGAGGTATTTTGATAAAAAACACAATATAACTAGCCTCGTTGTTATTTGTAACGTATCTCGCTATCAGAAAAAAGGTAGACGAAAGAAATAAACACTATGCTAAAAACGGTAGTCGAACCAGTCCGGATACCGTCGACAGTGCTGGTCTCGTAATGCAAGGACAGCACAAGTGCAGTCATTCATTCCGAGAAGTGTACTAACGCTCAAACTGCACGACAAATGAACCATTCGGCGAGCGACCAGACTCCGGTGCAGTCGTGTAAACTGGCCAATAAGCACACGGACATGACAATTAATTGAGAGATCCGCTTCAGTTGTGCTGATTACTTACTCAAATCAAGACCGGTTTCGGGATTTTAAAATCCCATCTTTAGGTATGTGAAACTATCATATTTCGTAACACACAACATGTGATCGGGCCAGTCAGTGCAAGAGCTCCAGTTACTACATGTAGACGGAAACTGTCCGCCGGTAGTCAGCTGCACTGCAGCAATGATTGGTGTTCCTTACATTACTGTAGTGGTTCAAATGGCTCTGAGCACTATGCGACTTAACTTCTGAGTCATCCGTCGCCCAGAACTTAGAACTAATGAAACCTAACTAACCTAAGAACATCACACACATCCATGCCCGAGGCAGGATTCGAACCTGCGACCGTAGTGGTCGCTCGGCTCCAGGCTGTAGCGCCTAGAACCGCACGGCCACTCCGGCCGGCACTACTGTAATGGTTGGTATTCCTGCCACTACAGGAGTGGCTGGCGTTCTTACCACTTTGTAGTCGTTGGCGTTCGTAGCACTACTGTAGTGGCCGGCGTTCTTACCACTTTGTAATGTTTGGCATTCGTACCACTACTGCAGTAGCTGGCGTTCTTACCACTTTGTAGTGGTTGGCGTTCGTAGCACTACTGTAGTGGCCGGCGTTCTTACCACTTTGTAATGTTTGGCATTCGTAGCACTACTGCAGTGGCTGGCGTTCTTACCACTTTGTAGTGGTTGGCGTTCGTAGCACTACTGTAGTGGCTGGCGTTCTTACCACTTTGTAGTGGTAGTCGTTCGTACCACTACTGTAGCGGATGGCATTCCTCCCACTACTGTAGTGGTTGACGTTCCTGCTACTACTCTGGTGATTGACGTTCGTACTACTACTGTAATGGTTGGCGTTCCTACCCCTACTGAAATCGCCTGCGTTCCTACTACTACTGTACTAGCTCGCGTTCCTACCATGCGGCTGACCGACGGCGAACAGTTTCCACCAAAATGCACTCATTGGAACTCTTGCACTGATTGGCCCGGCAGCATGTTACTTGTTACCAAACACAATAGTTTCATACACCTGAAGATGCAATTTTAAAATACCGAAACCGATCGTGGTTTGAATAAATAATTAGCAAAAGTGAAGCGGATCTTTCCAAATTAATCATCATTCCTGCAGGTACGGATGTCCTACGTACCAAATCCTGTGCACGCAGAAGTATCTGGAGTCCAGTTTAGACTCTGGGTGGCAGCAGCTGGTTGCGCGGCAGCGTGGCACGATACCTGTGGGCTTGGGCAGGTGCAGGAATCGGCGGCGGTGGTGCGGCGCACGCACGCTGCGCGCCCTCCAGAAGTCGTCCCAGGCCCTCCTCATGGCGCGGCTGGCTGCCCGATACTGGCGCACGCTCCAGACCGGCGCGCAGGCGTCGCCGCCGCGGTACCTGTTCTCCCACTTGCAAATATAGCAGCGCCGTCTCCGGCCGCTGCAGCCACCGGCGCGAGCGGAGCGCTCTCCTTACCGCAGGCGCCGCCGGCTGTCGCCCGCTCCAGCGAACCCGTCCTGCCCCGCGGCTACTCGCCTATCGGTTTACTGCCTGCAGCCGACAGCCTGCACCTGCGGTTACTGCCGCGCGCCCAGTCGCATCGATAATTACTTTTATCTCGGCTTGAAAATGTAGCACACATCGTACATTGTTAATGTTCCCTATGCCACCACCGTTATTAGAAGTACCCATTTCAATTTCACTTCTGGATCACTTTGGTTTTACTGCTGGATAAAAGGCTATTGAAGGTCCTCATATGCTCGTCAGAAATGTTGGTCATCTCCTCAAAAGAGGACACTGCTCGCTTTCGGCTGTTGGAGTGTCGCAGATGGTGTACAAGTGACACCAGGGGAGGGGGGGGGGGGGGGGGTTAGATTCCACCCTCGGGCATGGGTGTGTGTGTTTGTCCTTAGGATAATTTAGGTTAAGTGGTGTGTAAGCTTAGAGACTGATGGCCTTAGCAGCTAAGTCCCATAAGATTTCACACACATTTGATTTTTTTTTTTTTTTTTTTTTTTTTTTTTTTTTTTTGGGGGTGCCTGTGACCCTCTAATGCTCTTGTGAGTGATATTGTTACAGGACCATTTTTTCCATGTAAAGTCACATAACAAATGCAGATTCATAGTGAAAATTGCTTTCATCAGGATATTCAACAGTCACCGAGGAAAATGATAAACAGCAGTACTAGTGATGATCTATATATAAATGGTTAATGCAATCTTGCTACTCTTTTGTTATTAACTCGAATTTAGATGCCTTGTGGGAGTGAGAAAACGTTGAAAGCATTCTGAACGGTGAGAAGGCATTTTTCCATTCACGGTGCACTTTCACCACGGAGACCCGCGAACAGTATACAAACGTAGTCATCTCGGAAATGCTTCCACCCTTGGTTCGAAAGGCAATAATCACGCTCTTCTGGACGTCAGATAAATTGCTCCGTTTCCGCATGTCTACAAAAACTGCACCGTTGCCTGCGTCTACTCGACACGCTTTATATATCCTTCACTGCTAGTGCTTTCGTCCGTGTGTGGTTTTGCACATTGGCGTCGAACACAGGTGGTGGTCACATCAGTGTGACTGGACCGTGTGTTATGTGATGCTCCGCGTGTTGACCAACCAAGCAACTGCGAGAGCTAACAGATAAATTGCATTGATGGGATTCATTGTCCTTGAAACCTGTCTGGATTGTCGTGTGGCCAACTGTGGGTTTGCAAAAGTCATACAGTCAATGTTTGGTCGTATATCCTCAAGGATCACTATCAAATGCAAATTACTTATCAAACTTTACATTAATTACAATAACTTTTTTTATTTGTATTTTTCTTAATTACGAGGGCGCCAGAGTTTCAGTATAGCACAACTTGAACTTGTAGTGCCATTGCCCTTTAAGACCCATACACATGGACAAACACTGAATGATACAATTGCTAGGACATCACTAAAGAGTAGCACAGCCCAAGTGCACAACCGATATTTGTCTAACACCGCCGGCATGTACCACTCCCTCGACCCTCTTCCCCTCCCCACCTCTCTCTCTCTCTCACTCTCTGTCTGTCTCTCTTGTGTCCAGCCAGTCCAGTAGTCACAGAAGCCAAGACTACCGGCACCGTCTTACCGCTCCGTGTAGGGACCGATGTCGGCATGTTGCTGACAAGGTGCCGCTACTCGCTTGCTGGTAGCTCACGCCCGGCCTCCACACCAGGCTGCCCCGCTGTTGGCCACGCAGCTTACAGCTCCATCCGTGTTGGCAACAGTCATTCGTATCTGCTTTCGCTGCTCCCTTTCTTACTCGCGAGCTCTCCACCGACTGCCTGCCATCCTCCAGCTGCTCCGCGGGCAAACACCAGGCTGCGTGGTCGACCCTGCTTGCTGTACGTATCGCACCAGTAGCAATCCCTTTGGGTGGCCGTTCAATGCTGCCACCGGAACGAAATCCACTGCACGTCGCCGCTCGCCATTCGAGGCCCTCCTGTCCCGTCCGGCTCGTGTACTTGTCAGTCCACAGAACACCAAAATATCAGAAGTGCAAGGCCCGTGTTACGACACGGAAACAGAGAACGACAGCAGCACTCCAAGCGACGTGGCAGTCAACGTTCAGTATGAGAAACATTGCGCGGAAATCCGTATTGTTACTTTTCGAAATACCAGTACTAGATGATGTTTTTCATTTATACTTTATGGATGGATCTGGTAGTCTGGTGGTAAAGTGCATTTATTTGTAAAACAATATTGCGATCTCGACGCCGTGGGTGGTATCAAGTGGAAATGACGTTCCTGATTTCCACCATCTTGTTCGTACTCCACTCTTTGAATACGCAATTTAAATATTGGTCGTATTCTGCTTAATTTTTGCTCCCATCCGTAATACTGTGTGGGGTACATGATTCCAAATTTGTTTTTGTTTAATTTGAAATGGAAACTGGGTTCGTCTCATGGTATTCCGTGGACTCATATTTATTTGTTACTGCTTATAAATCCGTGTGTGAACTGCTCCACTTAAATGCACAGTAAGTACATTGCTCGTATTCTATTCTGTTACCATCTGTTTTTCGTACTCTCCCATTTAATGGAGGCTACCGAAATTTTCATTGTCTTCTGCTAAAAATGTACTCTTTGTAGCACCTGTTACTAACGTGTGCAAACATTTGCATAATTACTGTCGCATTTTTAGCATTTGAAAGGAAGAACGTTCCAGTCACCAAGACTACAAAGCAAAGGGCCTACTCATCTACATCTACGTCCATACTCTACAAGGCAGTGTGACGATCATGACACTCAGTGGCAAGAAGTAACACCATTCAAACCAGAATTACATACTCATTCCGTGGTAAGATGTAATAAAGCTGAATACCAATACTGTAAAATGCGATAGCATAGTTCCTCATTAAATGCGAGAAAGTACGGAAAACGG
Source organism: Schistocerca serialis cubense (assembly GCF_023864345.2). Classification (NCBI taxonomy): domain Eukaryota; kingdom Metazoa; phylum Arthropoda; class Insecta; order Orthoptera; family Acrididae; genus Schistocerca; species Schistocerca serialis. The sequence goes on from NC_064639.1 coordinate 385,677,457, forward strand.
ATGCAAACAAAAATAACGTATTTAAATCGAGAAGTTATCACTCAGACTCGTGAGCTGTAAAAGATACACATAAATCCGCAGAACACCGCGCAAAGAAAGCAGCTTCTGTTTTATGTGAAACAAAAACAAATTTGGAATCATTTATCCCACCCATTATTACGGATGCAAGAAGAGCGGAATCAGAATACACGTAGTGTATTTACAACGCAATTCAAAGAGTGCAATAGACACGAGAAGTCGTAATCTGAAGCACACTGTGTTAAAATCAATTGTGTGAACTATGAGATGAAAACAAATATAGGAGACTAAAAATGAGCCAAAAGGAAAGCGAGATGATGGATTGATAAACTTGCAGTACTGCAAGTGGCGTGGCAGTGCAGCAATTGCGTGTTACCAGAAGTCCCACTATTAGTTTTATCCCCGTGTTTCAGCCTCAATCTCCATTCGCTAGCCCAGGACTCGGCGAGCTGGACCCGGGGCGGCACTGCCCGCAGGTACCAAGCGGGCGGCAATTTCAACATGCTGTGATTCACAGCACTAATTGTACAGATCTATTTTACCTTTGACAACATGTAACACCTACAAATGTATCGAGTTCGGCTTTATCGTTTACATATACGAAAGCCGTCGATGTCATGATTTCGGACTATATATTTTACTTTCAATGATTTCAATTCATGTCGCGTAATCTTTATTATTATTGTCGCAACCGTAGGTAAGATGCCATACGTACTTCTGTAACAATTTTACATAAGTATTTTGGTTCTGAAGTTACCACAATTTTCTGAGCACGTTTACTACGTGTCGTTGCCATTGACAGATGATAAATGTATTCCTTTTTTTCTCTTCATAGGTTGCCTGGTCAACAACGTGGTTAGTATCAGCGGAGTGTTGAAGGAGTGAGTGTTACTTTTGATTTGTTCGTATTTGCCATGTTGTTAGCATAGAGCATCAGCGAGCACACTAAATTTGACTGCAGAGACGAACAGCCAATTCTCACATGTATTGTGATTCTTCAGTTTCTCCCGGTGTATTTGTTGCTCGAACAGTCCACGGGTACACTGCCGGTTCATAGTGTAAAACGGGCACAATATTTCAGCGATCAGACATGTCTCCATCGTCAGGTGCGCTGACGAACTGAGCTCCTGAGTGCGGGCGGCCGACCCTCAGGAGCTCAGTTCGTCAGCGCACCTGACGATGGCGACATGTCTGATAGCCGAAGCTGGCCGGTGTGGCCGGGCGGTTCTAGGCGCTACAGTCTGGAACCACGCGACCGCTACGGTCGCAGGTTCGAATCCTGCCTCGAGCATGGATGTGTGTGATGTGCTTAGGTTTAAGTAGTTCTGATGACCTCAGATGTTGTCCCATAGTGCTCAGAGCCATTTTTTTGATCGCCAAAATATTGTGGCCGTTGGACACTATGAACCGGCAGTATACCCGTGGACTGTCCGAGCTCACATGTATTGTTTATGGGGTAGACTAGCCTCCTGCAGGAGAATGTCACGTGGCTGCGTTCCCGTAAATTTTCTGAAAATTTTATATGCCAGGAGAAACTCAGGTTTCACAAAATACGTCAATTTTTATCGATTAGACTGGTAACGGAATATTTCAAACTGCATCTAACGAAGGGACACAGTGATGTAAGATTACCCAACAACTTAGGACTACAATACCATTCAAATCCCTTGTGATGCGTACTAAATTTGAAATGTGTTAGTGCATATCTTTCTGCGGATCAGAAACGATGAGTAAAAGTAAATAAATGTACACAACGAAACTTAAGCATCAGTTAACATCAGTGAAGGCAGGTCCCGGATAGAAGTGGAAGAGTTGGCAAGGCTAATGGAGATTAAATAACGCTTAGAAAATATTTAATTAGGAACTTACAAGGGAAGGTGCCACAAATTTATTCTCTTTGAAGAATGAAAACTAAAAGCTTTTCAGGTTGACGGAAACCGTTTTGTACAGTATACAGATAGATCAAACAAATCATTTTCATTTGAGAAAAGCTGACAACATACATACCTAAAACCAGATGTATCTCTATAGCGATTAACCGCGTCTCACAGCTACGTCTTATTATTTAGACAAATTATGGGGCTCTGATTTATTATAAAATTTTCGCGCTCGACAAATTACTTAGATCTTCAGTATTAGTGTCAGCTTAAGCTCCTCTCTGTAAAGAACGTAAACTAGATATGTTGCTTTTAAACTGCCTATATGGCATTTTATGTGAAACACTCGTACACTGCTGAAAACAACATCTTTAACTGAAAAATCATGAATTTAGGGTTTGGTTATTATATTACCTACATCACAAATCCCTGTATCCATCAGTTCTTCTTGAAAAGAAACAGCACTCCATTTCGATAAGGACCTCACTTGTATAGTTATTTCATCTTAATTTAGTAATACATCTCAGTAACAGGCAGAGACTATAGTAGATGGCGAGTCCCATGCTACCAGCAACTCGACGTTATTACGCTGTGACTGCTGCTGACTTGAAACACCAACCCGAGAGAGGTGGCGCAGTGGTTAGCACACTGGACTCGCATTGGGGAGGACGGCGACTCAAACCCGTGTCCGGCCAGCCAGGTTTAGGTTTCCCGTGATTTCCCTAAATCGCTCCAGACCAATGCAGGGATGGTTCCTTTGAAAATAGGACGGCCGATTTCCTTTCCCATCCAATTCAAGCTTTTGCTCGGTTTCAAATTACCTCAATGCCGACGGGACGTTAAACCAAATCTTCCTTCCTTCCTTGAAATACCAAACCAGATACGAAATAGTTTCTACATACCATAGCTCTGCGACGGTGATACGAAGGACATCGTGACGTTCACCGGCTGATCAGTCCCGCCGAACTATTAGCGTGGTATTCCAGAAGACCGCTGCGGCAAGTTCCACTTGATCGCCGAGCGTCGTCCGCGACTGCTGATGGCTGTTTTGTTCTGTGGAAGGCAATATGTAGCAAGTTCTGCTGTGGCCTTCGTCTCTGAGTCACGGATTGACACGAACACCGAAGACCAACAGCTCAGGCAAATAAAGAAAGGCCTCCGTACGTGTGAAAATGCACCGACCATCTGCCTGTGCCTGGTATTCCCACAGAAAGAAATTGCCACACAGCGTAGCTGACTGGAAATCCTCTTGCCATGACTATTCGCATGCAGCTATTAGCTATACCACAACGTCACTCTCCAATGTGTCATCAGCCACTAGAGCATTTACAGAAAACCTACACCAGTTCATCACTGGACAATTTCTCCGTACAAGCATTTCCCTCGCCTTTAACCATTATAATAAACGAGTTACGTACTCTCCATGTAATTTATTTTCTGTAGGCACTTGCTATATTCTTTGGTGTCTCCTCATCTTTGAGTCTTTTCCTACTACAGTTATTTCGATTTTTTTTCTTTCAGAAGCTTATTCGTTGCTGATTACATGTAGAAGCATAGCGGCAGCACAAACATGATCCAGACCAGTCCTGTACAATCGTCTGTGAGACCACTTATCACACAGAACGAGGATCAGAAGAGGATAACAAAGCGCTCAGTACGACAAAACCCGAAAAATTGCTATTAACAACGAATATATTTTACTGTCAAATCGTCCTTCACTGTACAGCAAATATTTGCAGGTCAAGCATTCTAAAGACTACTGACGCACTAGTCGCTGAAAAACCAAAGCTATATAAAAAGCAACGATGACCAGCAATCACAATTGGGGTATTATTTGGCTGAAAATTTGACATTTGTTTGAAACAGTATATGTTAACTCATGCAGCATTTACCCAGTTATATTTAAAGAAAAACTGAGGTTGCTACATCGTTGCACCTTCTTCCATTGTCGATCATTGAAGTGCACATGAGGTTTCAATGAAGCGGTTAAAATGCGGAAAGGAATAGTATGTGAAGTTGACAAAGACAACATGTGCACATGTTACACCATTTTCTGTGTATCGTCGCAGCTGTAGTAATACTGAAATCCACGCTCATCAGATACACAGCTGTACCATTCCGCTGTGTTTTAATGACTTCACATAATGCACCAGAGATGAATCTACAACAACATAGCTGCTTCAATTTCTTGAAATACGACAGTAAATTATGCAAGTGTTAATGTACATTGTCTCAAGAAAATATCTTTTCCCAAATAGTACTTATTTTACGACCCTTGTGAGTCTGCTAGTCACAGTTGTCTGTTTGATGGTACTGTCTCCAGCAGTTTGAGGTTCTGTTGTCCCCAGAGCCTTTATCTTTAAAAAATCGAATGTACACAAATGCAGAGTTTTACGAATATATAACTGTGACAGTTGATAGAACAAACATAAGTAATGCCCGAGGGAGGACTCGAACCTCCATGTGGTGCCGAACGTTAGCTGAGCATCAGGGGTAGCGCTAACACATGGTCCAGCCGGTTGGCTGGTAATTCCATGGTGACGCTGTGTCGATGAAGGAGACACGTCAGGAGTGCCAAAGATGGCGGACTTTGTGAAACCTTAATGGCAGACATTTCACAGTTCGTATAGAAATTAATAGTAGCCAGATGAATGATGATTCCTTAAAAAGAAACATGTACATTATCATTATTCGCACGATAATTCTGGTGGTGTAATCAGATTTTCAAAATTTTTTGTTAGTTCAAAGTTTAGCATCTGACTGTAAATTGTAGAAGTAACACCCAGCAACGAATTTCCAAAATCTAAACGCTTCATCCGATTTTCCCGATCGAGATGTCTTTAGAAATCTATTAGTATAAACCTAAATTGGTATAAATTACAGGCATTTAACTTGAATAGTAAATGAGTTAATGTAGGTCAAAGTGGCCGATTACTATCGATCGCTTCGGCCATAAGTACTCCACAGTTAAACGAGAAAACGGTAGCAGCATGCTTATAAATATATTTATTCATTTATGTCTTTGTTTATATCCGATATATGCTATACATGAAGGAATTGGTCAAATATTTACTGTGTTTTAGAAAGCACAAAGACATTAGGCTACTGGCCTACTTTTGCCTGCTATTCCTTTGATAAATATTTATTTAATTTGTTTAGGTATTTAATAACGTTTGTTAGAGCGTGTTTATGGTCCAGCAGTAGGAATATTTATTTAATTTCAAGTTATTTAAATGTAAATCCAGTATTTAGAGCGTGTTTCATTATGTTTGTGAACGTGCGTTGGCTTGAAGACATGTTGGGAGCGCTCTAGCCAATCACAGCACTCGTGAATGGGGAGACTGGATGGAAGTGGGAGAAAAGTACAGGTGAGGACGTGGGGAAGTCCAGGAGAGTACGGTGCGAGGGAAGCACAGTCACGAGAGAGACTTGGAGGGTGGAGTGGTTTTCGCATGGTCGCTTGAGATGGAAATACTTCGGAGTGCAGACTTGTGAACTTGTGAGATTTCCGAGGTTTCTACAATGAAGACGTAGTAACCGTTTAGAAGTGAATATCTCGTGAACTATGTTGTCTTTCATAACTAATTACGTGCAGTAGGAATCAATTGTTTCCCTGTTATTCAACTTATATTTTATATAATTGCAGGACCATCGACACCAATAAGTGTTTTGCAGAAATATACTACATTCTCAAAAGTACTTCTACTATCGTAGTCATCATTTAAAGTCGTTAAGATAGTACCTGCAGATTTTATTTATTGCAATCTTTTATTTATAAATTTCTACCTTACATTCGCTGTTGCCGATTGATAGGAATCTTTGACAATTCGATTCATTTGTATATTCATATTGTATACTGTAGGCTCAGCAGTATTTGGCTTGTAATGTGCCAACTACGAATCCCAGCCCCTAGACAACGAAACCAGCCAAAACTTCTAATATTTCAACTTTGAGTCAGTGGGTACGTAGTAAAGGGCCACAACACCACCACATCACTTCATTTTATTATTGGAAAGCCCGCATGCGTTACAAATAACAGGCGCGTCAAAATGTGCACTAAATTACATACAAATTCACCGTGAAGTTCTGGCGGTACACGAATGAAATGCTATGTCGCGGCCAGCCGTTGTAAAATGGTGTCGACTGTTTGACCAAGGCAGTACAGACGTGGCTGACTCTGACTGGGAAGGAAGAAAGATCTTGGACCATAGGATTTTCATCTTTTAGGGAAGCTGAAAGAACAGATGGAGAGAAACAGATTTTCAAACGACGATGAGGACGACGTTCACACATTGGTTCTCGTATGGCTGTGTGACACATCAGGTTTCTATCGTTGGTGAATGTGTTGAAAAATAGTAACATGTATCTGTGTCACTTTGAAGTATAGCGACCATGTTGAAAAATAGGATCATGCACATATGAAGTGTCGTGTAGTATTCAGTAAATACTATGTGGCGTGCCCAATAATGTGTAACTCGCATTTTGAAGTTCTCTCGTAATTTGAATGATGTGAATTTCTCCCTTGTTATAGACCTGCGAGAATCTGGAGAGGAAAACACCATCCGAAGCACGCTACGGGATTAGAACCGAGACTGAGCTGGCCACTGTATGCCCCCAGTTTTTTGCCACAGAAGATATTCGAAATTCGAAATAATTTTTGTGTGCGTGCGTTCAGCTGTTTGCTGCTTGAGAGAGTCATATATGAAGCGATCCCTCTGTGGTCACTCGTTACCATGACGTAAGAGTATTGCACTCTTTCGTTATTGATGGTGGCACGACAGGGCAATGAAACAAGAATTCTACTTCCTCTATGTTCCACCTTCTAAACAAAACTCCCCAAAAAACGAACGTCACTCTATGGCAATAACATGGTGCGCTAAAACTACTAGATGTACTACAGATATCATATTTTAATCATGTTGAACACAGATTCCCAAAGAATAATGTCTATAGTAATAAATGTTATTATCATTTATGTATCCTGAGCGCTTGTGTGTGTATGTATCTGACAAAACTGACCGCTCGTAATGGATGTCTTAGCATATTTAACTGAATGTCTTAGCATATTTCCTTCTTGCTTATCGATGATTCGCAAAATAAAAAATAAAGTTTCCCCTTTTTTAATCGTACGGTTATTACTACATATTTTTCTCTCTTCAGACACACAATATGCTCAGAATACTTTTGAATTAGTGGTTAATTATTATCATACAGTTAATTATGCACTCTGCAACAGAAAATTCACATTCAGGTATGTTGCCACCAATGACACCATAACTGATCACACACTTTTACCTAGCCCCTGAGAGGAGGACTCTGGGAGAGGAAGCTAGCAATCGGCTAGTAGCATATTGGCTGCTGAGACAAGCCCGATCTCCTTTCCCCACAGCAGCTAGCATATAACTCATAAAATAAAACATACATGAAATAGATTAATGCGTCGCAGAAATGACACAAAAGCTTATGGCGAGTCTCTTCGCTCATTTTTGTAACTAATATTAACAATCACTAAGCACGATGCCGCACACAGCTAAACTGTACATTCACAATGGGTACTTATTGTAGCGGCGCACAACACTGTTATGTAGCACGAAGTTAGCCGATTCCCACCGAGCACAGAGTGTTCAAATGGCTCTGAGCACTATGGGACTCAACTGCTGAGGTCATTAGTCCCCTAGAACTTAGAACTAGTTAAACCTAACTAACCTAAGGACATCACAAACATCCATGCCCGAGGCAGGATTCGAACCTGCGACCGTAGCGGTCTCGCGGTTCCAGACTGCAGCGCCTTTAACCGCACGGCCACTTCGAGCACAGAGGGGCCAAGTAAAAGTTTGCGACGAGGACGTAGAAGTACTTAAGGATAAAGAATGTCATATCAATAGGCTTGAACTGTTACACTGACTATAACCACTGACCACCGCGAGAGTGAATGGTAGCCTGAAGCGGTGAAGAAAGTAGGTAAGCGGAGCTATCAGAATGGGGAAACGTTCTAGCGAAACCACGAGCCACTAATTGGGGAATCCACTGAGGTAAGCTACTTTGATAAAGGGCAAATTGTTATGTCCTGGCGCCTGGAAACGAGAATCTCGGAAAGGGCAAACATGATCGGCTGTTCACTTCAGCATCTATGGAAACTAGTTGAAGGACGGTGAAACATCGAGTAGGCAAGGTGTTGGACGTCCACGCCCCGTCATAGGGTGTGGAGGATGAATGCTTGGCCGATCGCGAGGCAGGCAGACGGCGACCTGCGGCAGATCTGACGACAGAGAATAATGCTGTTATAGGTGAGCCGTCTGCGGCTCGCGTTGATGCCGCTGATAGCTTGGCATATTGTAATAGTGATAGTGGCGTCTCTTTTTCTTTTTGTGTTCACTGGCGCCACTACGTCTGCTCGTCTTATGTCCATGAGTAGCAGCAGCAGCGCTTATCGATAGCGCGTACTGTCGTACCATCTTTGGAGTGGCCTCTAGTGTTTCCGGGTCGTCGCGTGTCGAGTGAGTTGAGTTGGGACGAAGCAGCAGTGAGGTCCGGACAGCCAGTACTCGCCCGATCTGGCGACACACATACATACACTGTCCGACGGAAGGATGTGGTCGCGGAAGTGCACGACCACGTCAAGGACCGGATTCAGCGAGTTTTAGTTGAACGGGCCGTGATATTCGAGTAGTGTAACTTTCACTTTTGTGTGTGTATGTGTCCGCCCGTCGAAGTGACCTCATGGCAATAAGTTGTCAGTCGACGATTTATACTGGGATCTTTCCCATGCCTGACTTGAGTGGGGACGACCGTTGGTTGGTTGTTCAGTAGGTCGTTGCAGCGGACGACGAGCATTTGGTCTTCCGACCGCTTCTGGCTTCTTTGTGTTTGTGCAGACTTATAATACGTCCGTGTTGTTTCACAGTGACTGGTTTTAATATTGCCAATTGTTGATGGAATTGTTTTCCCGAATCCGTGTGTATCTTGTGGTTTTGAATGAACAGTTATTTTAATGCTGCCTAAGTAGTGGATTTGGAGAGAGGTTGCAAATGGACATCAGGTGGGTTGAGGCACAGCAGCGAGCAGGTCCGTGCAGCGCTAGGGCAAGCCGGGGCCACCAGCGGCGTGCTGGCACTGTCGGAGCGACGAGGGGTAGCTGCGAGAGCGACGACTTCCTTGCACACCGCACCCTGGACGTTTGAGTGAAGAGTTAACTGCTAATGCAACCTCGCTATTCTGAGATCTCGCCTTTGGTCGGCGGGTTGTTGCTCCCAGAGCCGCTGAGCCTGGCGGCATCAAAATGGTTCAAATGGCTCTGAGCACTATGGGACTCAACTGCTGTGGTCATAAGTCCCCTAGAACTTAGAACTACTTAAACCTAACTAACCTAAGGACAGCACACAACACCCAGCCATCACGAGGCAGAGAAAATTCCTGACCCCGCCGGGAATCGAACCCGGGAACCCGGGCGTGGGAAGCGAGAACGCTACCGCACGACCACGAGATGCGGGCTTGGCGGCATCCAGTGAAGTGTTCCTATGCGGTGAAATATTTGCAGCCGACATTCTCTATTTGTTATTCATCATTGAATTTAGTATTATTCTTATCAGTGAAGTGCAACCAGCGGTATTTTCTGCCTTATGACCGCTAACGCGCCAGTTACCTGCCCTGGAGGTTAGCATACTTTCCGGCAGTGTACGTTTCCTTATCGTGTCGATGCTGTCCGATATGGCGTGTAGTTCGACCGCCTCTTGTATTGTACTGTGCATGTTTTTTATGTCTACCTTGGTTCTAGTGTTTCCTTCGGCCTTGGGTGTTTTCTGAGGACGTAGTGCTGTCTGTCTCTTCGCCCTTGCCTAAAGAAATTCCATCGTTGTACTGGTGATCGGACGTTAAGCGGATTGGTTAGTCGGTCGGTCGGTGCTTAAATTGCCCCTAGTTTGAATTGCTATCCCGTTACGTGAGAACAGCTCTTGGCTACCTTGTAAATAATAGATTTCAGCTATCAGTCATCCTTTTTAAATTTTATTGGCAGATCTAGATTTAAGCTAGAAACTAGCCATTCTCAATGGCTGTCTGTCTCACCTTACCTTATGTTTGCGTTACCTTCCCAGGCCGACCCTGATTCCTTAGATTGTGATGTTTGTTTTACGGATATTTGTAATTTTCTAATTATTGTTGTGTGTAGCCTTCAGCCGAGCAATAATTTCACTTCTTTAATAATAAGGCCTTCAGCCGTGTTACAATAAGTTTTTTAAACAATCTTGTTTTAAAAGTAAGGTATTTTTTGAGATATGTGCTATTTGGAATTGTTTTCCTGAATTCTAATGTGTGTGAAATCTTACGAGACTTACCTGCTAAGGTCATCAGTCCCTAAGCTTACTACACAGGGACCAGCCGCACAGTCCATGACTGCAGCGCCTTAGACCGCACAGCTAATCCCACGCGGCCCTGACTTCTAATTCAGGCCTTCACCCGTTTGTTATTTGAAATTGTTTGTGGCCTTCAGCCGAGTAATAATTTCACTTCTTTTATAATAAGGCCTTCAGCCGCGTTATAGTTGTTTTAAAACGAAGTATTTATCTTAATATGTGCTATTTGGAATTGTTCTTCTGACTTCTGATTCACGCCTTCAGTCGTTTGCGATTTGAAGTTGTGAGTGGCGTTCAGCCGAGCAATAATTTCACTTCTTTCATAATAAGGCCTTCAGTCATGTTACAATAAGTTTTGATTAAAGGTAACTTGTTTTAAAAGCAATGTATTTGTTAAAATGTGTGCTGTTTGGGATTGTTCTTCTGACTAATAATTCAGGCCTTTAGCCGTTATACAGTCAGTCACGTTTTTCTAAGAGATTGTTTTAAAATTTTAATTTCATTAAATAAAGGTTACGTATTTGTTGTGCAACCGAGAGTAATTGTTTACGGCCCCGTCCACAATCGTAACTTTATCATGCCACATCCTGAGAAACCAGCTCTCAATAGGCACAAGTGTTTCGCAGCACTCCGTTCAGAGTACATCACTGAGCCTGGGGCGCTGCTCCAGGCGACCAACACGTGTTCCTATGTTGACCTAACATTGGGAATTACGGTTTCAGTGGCCACGAGATCATCGAGACTGGACTGCGGCCGAATGAAATGCGTCGCCTGGTGCGATGAAGCATGTTCCTTGTTGCACCAGGTCGCTAGCCGCGTACGGAAACCGCGTCATCCACGCTGCGAGAAACATGCACCGTATCACGAAGGCCGTTGGGGACAGTGCTTTACAATCGGGCACATTCACATGGGCTTCCAGGTGATATGTGGGGGTAACCGAAGACACCATATTAGCTGTGATTACGAGAACATTTAATTTTCTCATTTTGCGAATACTGAAGGTGCGATCTGTTTATTTGCTAAACAACCTAGATCGCATAAAATATTTCTTTATTTAAGACAACCAGTTTCGATAGACTTTGCTGTCATCTTCAGGTGTTAAAAACCTTTTAATTTTGTGATACTTGTTCATTTTACATAGAAACTCACGCTGAGTTGTCAAGTGGATTAAAATGAGCACACTATAAAAGGCTTGTCATAACTAAAAATATTTAAAAAGATAAAGCTTTTTGCATAATGTGATTTATGTTTTTAAATATTTTAGTTACGAAAAACCATTTATAACGTGCGGATTTTTATACACTTGAAAGCTAGGCGTCAAGTTCAGCATAAAATGAAAACGTTTCACAATAAAAAGATTTATAACACTTGAAGTCTGTCGAAAGCGACTGTCTTAAATAAAAAAATATTGTATGCAATCTAGGCTATTGAATGTTATTTAGTACGTGAACGTTATTGAGTACCACATGCATCCCACCATTGCTTGATGTCTTCCCCGATGGCGATGGTATTTTTCAGCATTACAACCGTCCGTATCATGAGGCCAGAATCGTGCTATAGTAGTTTCACGAACATGAAAGTGAACTCACGTTGATGTCTTAGGGTCCCAATTTCGCCCGTTCTGAACCCGATGGAACACATCTCGTTCACTGTCACACGCTAACTCCGCATTTACAAACCACTTCCACGTAATTTACGAGACCTGAATGACTTGTTCATATAAATCGCATGCTGCTGCCTCCGGAAAGCCACCCAGAATTTTAGTAATATGCCACGCAGAATCGATGCTGTACTGCGTTCCAAGGATGGATCAGAATGTTGTTAAGCCGGTGGACAAAATGTTTCGGCTCAGTAGTGTACTTTCCGCATAGAAAAACTTGAACAGTTGTGCACTGTCTCGTGCTACCATCACTTTGACTCCAGTGTGGATGACGAGGTGCTGGATTTCCTAATCAAACATATCCGCGGTCGGTTTGGAATTGAAACAGGGTTTTGTCCATGAAAACAACAGTATAATACTTAAAGGCATGTGTTTTTGCTGGTGTGCCACTTGCAAACTCTTCGTCTTGTCTCGAGGTGTGAGCGGTACACTAATGCCTGGACGTCTCTCATTCATACCATCATCATGAAGGCTTTTGTGCACTGTGCTTGCTTTGATATTCTTTCGAGTACATGACAGAAAATTTCGGCCATCTACGACCATCATTTGTCTTCATAGTCTCTGACTAAACCGTCTGGATTCCAAATCTAACGTTATACAGTGCTACCATACTCTACATCCGTCGTCTAGGGGTAGCGACTTTACTAACAACTAAAACCTCCTGGGTTCTGGGTTCGAACCTAGTCACTGCCTAAATTACAAGTAAAAATCACCAGCAATGGCGTCCGGAGACTCCCCGTATAAGGAGTAAACGGCGGAATACTCAGCAATGATAAGCGGCATCAGGATGCAGAAGGCAAGGGATACCACTACATTAAAGATGCATAAACTGTATCCACATGACATGTGACCTGTAACTGGAAAACTTTCGTGATGATCTCGCCATTAGCAGAAGATTCCTTATTCCCGCCTTCGGATCTCTGTGAGGCGACTGTCAAGGGGGAGGGGATTATGGGCAAAGAATGGAATAACCAACGACAGGGTAACACTCTACCAGTCGAAGCGTGGACTGTCAAAAGTTTGAACGTGGCAGGGCAGCTAGAAAATCTGAAAAGGGAAATGCAAAGACTCAATCTATATATAGTGTGGATCAGTGAAGTGAAATGGAAAGAAAACAAGGATTTCTGATCCGATGAATATAGATTAATATCAACAATAGCTTAAAATTGGTTGACGGGAATAGAATTTGTTATTAATAAGAGAGTAGGGTCTAAAGAGCGTTACTGCGAACAGTTCTCATCAGAGTCAACTGCAAACCAACGCCAATAACATAGTTCAGGTATACATGCCGACGTCACAAGCAGAAGAAGAAGAGGATATATATGATTACACTGAGCGGTTGACTCTGTATGTCAAGGGAGACAAAAATTTAATAATCATGGACAATGGGAAAGCGAGGGAAGGAATAGCAGAAAGAGTTACAGGAGATTATGAGCTTGGTAGTAGGAAAGAGAAAGGAGAAAGACTAATTTAGACCTCCAATGAAGTTCAACTAGTAATAGCGGTTCTCGTCCGGTCACCGAAGTTAAGCGCTTTCGGGCTTGTCTAGCACCTGGATAGGTGACCGTCAGGGTCTGCCGGGTGCCATAGGTAAGCGTGTGCGCGCAATTGAGTAGCTACTTGAACGAGAACAAAGTGCTACGATCACAAAATCTGACAACGGTCGGGAGAGCAGTGTGCTGACCACATACCCGCGTCGAGCGACGCCTAACGGCTGCGAATCATACGCCGGTCTGTCGGTAACGTTTGGACCTTCTGATGCCGGTTTGGAGTAAAAGCGAATACATTTTCGAAAATGATATGATGAAGCGGTGTACTTGGAAAAGGTCTGGTGACAAGGGAAGATTCCAGCTGGATTACATCATATCAGAGATTCAGGTATTGGATTTAAAATATACCCAGGAGTAGATACAGAATCAGATCACTATTTGGAAATGATGAAGAGTAGATTGAAGTTTAAGAGAATCAGTGTGGAAAGAAGTGGGATACTGAAGTTCCGAGGAATGATGAGATCCGTTTGAAGCGTTGTAAGGCTGTACACAATGCAATAGTGGATATTAAAGCTGGAAGTTCAGTTGAAGAGGAATGGACATACAAACATAGATATACGGACGGTAACTGCGAATAATCCTTTGGTACAAAGGAGGTGCTTCGGCTGTTCGACAATGGAAGAAAATACAAAAATGTTCAAGAAGAGACCGGAAAACAGCAATATACGACACTCAGAAATGAAATAAATAGGAACTGCAGGAAATCAAGTTCAAATGTCTGCTGGAAAACTGTGAAGAAATCGAAAGAGAGATGGTCGTTGGAAAGACTGATTCAGCATTGAGAAAAATCAAAACAATCTTCAATTAAATTAAAAGCAAGGGTGGTAACAGTAAGAAAGGAATGGGAATTGCAGTGTTTAGCGCAGACGAGAGAGCGGATGGATGGAAAGAGTACAACGAGGGCCTCTATGACAAGTAGGAAATGTCTGTGGTGTGATAAAGGAAGAAACTTAATTCGATATGGAAGACGTAGGGAATCCAGTATTGGAGTCAGAATTTAAGACAGCTTTGGAAAAATTAAGAGTATATAAGGCACAAGGGACAGATAAAATTCAATCGTAATTTCTAAATGCATTGAGTTAAGTGGCAACCAAACGGATATTCAGTTTGGCGTGTAGAATCTGTAAGATTGGACACATATCATAGGACGAAAAATATCATTCACACAATTCCGACGAAAGCAAGGGTAGATTAGGCCGAGAACTACTGCACAATCTGCTTAACATGTGAAGCCTCAAAGCTGCTGATAATAGAAACAACACTTAGGAAAAATCAAGTTATGTTCATAAGATTTATCGGCCGGCAAAAACGTTCCACAAAGTAAAATGTTGCAAGATGTTCCAAATTTGCTAAAGTGGTTTGGCGGTTGATGGTTGAGTGTGTTACGCTGCAGAGCAGATTCACCGCGTGGCTGGCAAGGATAGGGAACAGGGCACATGTCGATAGCAGGGCGTAAGTCTTCGCGAATTACATTCCGTGAACTCAGTAAGACAGTAATTATGTCTCGCAGACAGGCGCGTGAACAATATACGCAGATGTCAGCACTTGCGAGAGAACGTGTTGTTAGGCCCAAAGAAGCCGGATGGAGTAATTAACGATTCACTCGACATTTGAGTAGGAGCCTTGTCACTATTCGACGTTGTTGGCAGGAATGAGTGAGCCATGGCCGAACACCGCGTCAAGAAGAAAGTGGTTGACCTCGAGTGTGTGTGTGTGTGTATGTGTGTGTGTGTGAATAACTAAGGGACCAAACTGCTTAGGTCATCGGTCTCTAGACTTACACACTACTTAAACTACCTTATGCTAAGAACAAAACACACACACACACACACACACACACACACACACACACACACACAAGCCCGAGGGAGGACTCAAACCTCCCGCGGGAGAGGCCTCGATCTAGTGAGACGACAGAAAGTGAGGACCGAGCAATCGATAGAGAGGCACTCAGAGCCCAGCATTCATCATTATCATCGATCCGATGTGCAGCTGGTGCCTCAGTGATCACAAGGATCATTAATAGGTGGCTCACAGAAAGGGGGCTCCACTGACTGCGCCCCTAGCGCGGACTGTCATTGGCCTCTTGCGCGCCAACAAACCCGCTTACGGTGGTTGACTGAAGTAGAATTGTCTTCAGTGATGAGGCTCGCATCGAATTTAGCCCAGATGACCAGCGAAGACTGGTCTGTAGATGCCCTGGGAAGCAGCAGGGTATCACTCTGACTGTCACCCGCCATACGGCCCGAGAACCATGTACTGTTTCTCCTGGATGGACTTGGGTTTTAAAAAAATGTAAACTAATTATTACGATAAATTTTATA
Source organism: Schistocerca serialis cubense (assembly GCF_023864345.2). Taxonomy (NCBI): domain Eukaryota; kingdom Metazoa; phylum Arthropoda; class Insecta; order Orthoptera; family Acrididae; genus Schistocerca; species Schistocerca serialis. The sequence goes on from NC_064639.1 coordinate 385,693,237, forward strand.
AATAATCGACATGTTCTCCAAAGAAGAAGAGATAGAACTACAATGGACACGTTATTCCATGGACTCTTGCGCTTATATGCATGAACTATCTTTCCTTTGTCATTTGATTATCTTATCTGCTTGGATTCGGACCTAAGAGGACGTTCTTGCATAAAGCTCATCTTGCTGTACCAGCTTATAATGCAAGTTGTACTTAAAACCCGAAAAATATAATGGTTATTTTGACAAAAGAATTTTTGTATGTGGTCAATCTGTTGTGAGTCTGATACCTAGACTGCCTTAAGTAGATATGGGCCTTAACAAAGAATTTTCATTGTTAGGCGCCATCTTAGAAAAATCTTTAACATTTTTCTTTTAGCTCATCTATGAGACATGCCCTCGGTTAGGACAATTAACATTATTTCAGATCCCACGAGACCGGACGCAGCTACTAATAATTTAAAAATTTTATTTACAGATTTTCTTTATATCACGAGATAACATCCCAGGCAGAAAAGGTCTGGTCACAGGATTCCAGTTCCATCTTATATTGGGAAATCGAGACGAAACCACGATGAAGTTACGTATTACAGTAGTGTACACCGAACAGACTTGGCAAATATTCTCTGGTGTTGGAAAACAAGAACAGGACAATTATTTATCGACGATTACGTAACTATGGAGCTAGTTACTGAGTGCTTATACACATCGGGCTAAATTAAACAACATATTACACTGTTAATTATATTCCTACATTAGTTATTTCTCTTTTATATTGAGCCATTGCATTAATGTGTGTTTCTTTTTTTGTATAAGTCACGGCTGATATTTTATTTTATTGCATTACACTACTAGTCACAAATAAATAAAAAAAATTATTTTATTACGTTACAACCAGGAACGATGGTCTGGAGTGCCATTTCTTTTATAGCGCGATCCCTTTGGTTGTCATCCGCGACAGCTTTGCAGCATTGCGGTACGTGGACGATATTCTACGCCACTTTTTGTTGCCCTTCATGGAAACCCATCATCGGCTTGCATTTCAGCAAGATAATGTCAGCCCACACACGCCGAGATTCTCTACTGCTTGTCTTCGGCTTGCGAAACCCTACCTGGACCTGCACAGTCGCCGGATCTCCTCCCAACTGAAAACGTTTGGAGCATTACGGGCAGTGCCCTCGGGATTTTGACAATTTAACGAACCATTTGCTTAGAATTTGGCACGGTACCCCTCAGGAGGACATTCAGCGACTCTGTCAGTTAGTGCCAAGTCGAATAACTGTTTACGTAAGTTACAAAGGTGGGCCATCGTGTTATTGACTTGCTCAATTTGTGAATCTCTTTTTCTGAAATTGTAATCATTTATCTGTCTGTATATTTACATCAAGTCTACCGATTTCCCATTCGGATAATTCCTTCATGGTTCGTCGTTTCTTTTTTCCTTATAGTGTACAACATGTACAAGGATCAAGAGGGAACAATAAACAATAAGTCTAGGAGAACAAGAACGAAGGTCTCGGATTAAACACAGTGTAAGGCTCGGTTGCGATTTTTCGCCCCTACTGTTCGTGGTATGTATCGAAGAGGTAATGAAGGAAATAAAGGTAAGGTTCAAGAGTGGTCTTAAAATTCAGTGTCACACGTTATCAATGGTTAGATCGCTGATATTGCAAGCCACAGTGATGGTGGGGAAGAATCTCAGGGCCTATTGAGCGGTATGTACCCTCTAATCAGTGTAGAATATGCGTTGAGGGTAAACGGAAAAATGACGAAAGTATAAGGAGAAACTGAAATGAGACGAAGTGAAGAAATTCTGCTACCTTGGGAGCAAAATAGCACATGCAGGACGAAGCAGCACTGTCAAAGAGGGTATAACTGATCAGAATAAGTCCACTAGTATCAAACATCAGCCTAAATTTGAAGAAGGACGGTTGGAGCACTGCACTGCCTGGCAGTGAACATGGACGGTAGGACAACTAGAAAAGAAGAGAATGAAAGGGTCTGGGATGTGGTGCTATAGTTGGATACTGAAAATTAGGTGGACTGATAAAACAGGGAATCGACAAAGAAAAGAACATATGAAAAACACTGACAAGAAGAAGAGACAAGATATTATACGTGTTAAGACAGCAGGGAACAATTTCCATAGGACAAGAGAAAGCAGTAGAGAGTAAAAACAATAGAGGAAGGCAATGACTGGAGAATGTCAACATGTAAATGAGGACGTTGGGTTCTTCTCTGAGATGAAGATGTTAGCACAAGATAGGAATTCTTGGCGGAAAACATCAAACCAGTCCAAAGACCGATGACTCGGAAAAAGTCGACAAATAACAGGAAGCGAATACTACAACCTTACGGCCGCGTCTGTCTGCCTTTAACCTGCTTGTAATTTTTATCCATGATACATCGTGTGGTAAATGATACGTAGACGACAATCAATCATATTGGCTGTCGCAGCTGTCCTGTCTCCAGTTAGAAGTTATGCATCAAGCCGACTGCCGCGCCGATATATGAATGTCGGAAATAACAACCTTTGTCGTCTTTCACGGCAAATATAGTATATTTTTCACTATTATAAGCGGTAGCTGCAGTTATAGCTACTACTTGTAAAGTATCTTCATGCCAATTGTTCTCTTGAATGCTTCGTCTTGCTTGTCGCATCCGTTTGCCCTCTCCCAAGTGGATGCTTTATCATTAAATTCTCAACCGTCCTCACCCAAATTGAGCACTTTCTCATATCCTTCGCTGTCCTCAAACTAGTTACCAATAACGCTATTGTTTCCCTTCTGATCAGCAAGCTGGTATCCTGCCGCGTCTTGAAAAACACATCCCACCGTCCCTACCAGTAAACATTACTCCAAGTCCTAGTCAATCGCAGCTTCAACCGTTGCCCTCTCTCAAGCAATAAAATTCGCCCCGACATTCATCCATCCTAGCAACTAAAACTGTTCCCCAAATATCACTCCACAGTTGCGTTCCCGCTCCCTCTTCCCTCTTCATCTATCCCTATCCATTCCCCTTTTGATACTATGTCCTTGTCCACCCACCCTTCCTCTTTCTCTTCTCGCTACCCACCTTATCACACACCGTCGTTTCCACAGAGTCCGCCCATCTTCTTACAGATTTTGAAACCGTTTTTAAACTTTCATTCTTAAATCTTCATTTATATCGTAAAGTCTTTTGTCTGAAGAGCTTGGTATTGCACCTCTCATAGCCCATCCCTGCCCATGTGGGGCGAAGAAGTTGAAATAACAATAAAGAAAAAAAAAACATATTTCCTTGTCGTACGTTTTGTCTGCCCGCAATACGGTGGTGGCTGGACAGCTTGATGGCTTGAGCTCACGCATGACAATTAACTAACATTTTTTAATGTGTGGCGACATGGCCGCAAGGAAGAGGACAGTTGATCCAGGAAGTATTATTTTAGCTCTCTTTAGGCCCTGTGAGTGATCGCAAACGCGCATCAATTGACGACCATATTCAAATCCGACTGGAATATCTAAAAAGTCCATGAAAACATTGTCAACTGTGGCACCAGTGGCTAGTCTGTATAAACAGTTTCAACAAGATGGACGTATTATTATGGTTTTATTTCTGGACATCTGGGTGTATCTGCATCAGATTTTAATGGTAGGAAAGGTTTTTATTCCATGGCCTTTTTTAGACTGACATTCAGGTCAGAAGATGGCACTCACATAACGAAATCAACAATCAGTTGATGTAAGTCTGTGATAGGCATTGTGCCTCAAGACATATAAAATCATTAGGTTTCCCACCAGTTCAGTGTACTCGTATAACCGTCACTTCTCGTAATTTTGTCGTCTTTTGTCAGTGTTGTACGTAATGGCTGTCTGTTATTTGGAGCTACTTCTTGAAAATGGCATAAGAGCCGAAATGGGCTAATAGTAGAAAATAGACAATAATTATGGTAAATTGTGTCTTTTACTGGTGCCTGCCCAAAGAATGTAAGTAATACAAATGTAGTAGTGTAATGTAGGGCTGCTGTGCTAACTATGTACTTATCTTTTGTACATGGAGGTATAATAAGAGGAGTAGCCAAGAAGTCGTAAACTTGAAGCCGACGTCCACCATGTTACTAGCTGCAAAATTAGCTTTTCGTGGAATTGTTTTGATAAAAAAATCCCTACTTGCCTCATTTACGGGTGTATTAATCATTCTGGTTATAGGCTAAAGTGTCGAGGAATCACATTTAGTTCGTAAGTGGAGTCATTCAAGCGATACTTTCTTTTATATATATGTACTGTTTGGTTGAGACATTTTCTGTACGGTAGCGGTTTTATTTCTGTCGTTTGACTTTGTATTTCCTATCATTCCAACGTGAAAAGCTCTTTGGGCGAACGGTGTGAGAAGGAACGATTGGAAACCAATCAAAAATAGAAAAATATGTTATTAACATTATCGGAAAGGCGGCATAGACCAAACATCAGATTTGACAATCCGTATTAAGGAAATGCAGGCTTACAGAAGAAGCGGTTTTATATCATATACTTCTCTTCTTGATAATTCGAAACGTGCAACAAAAAGAAATTTTTTAACCAGGCGAGGATAAAATATTCATTTAACACCAGAGAAACGTCTGAAAATGCCATACTGACTGTGTGTTATTCACGAAAGCATTATAACAGCTTCTGTTTAAAACAACCGTTGCTTACACACGACAAAACTAACAACAGGAATCCATCGTAAATGGTAGTCTGCGAATGTTTTGTGGTGTTTAACATGGCGATGCCGGCTTCAAACCAACGTGCAGCGTAAGTCTGTAGTTCTATCTTTTGTATCAACGCCTTTGCTTCTCATCGGTGATTTTATGATCCTTCCTCTACATATGGTAAGCAGTATACTTCATATTGGTGCACTGCTGCTGTGGAGTAAGTCGAATGCATTTGAAGAACTACTGATACAAAGCATCAGATAATACCCTACTTAGATTTTTCAAAGTGTCTACTGACTGCTCATCGGACTAAGGGCGTTATTACGAGGGGCGTTTGAAAAGTCCGTGAAAAGTCCGAGAGATGGCACCACCGGCCGTATCGAGATCATGTTTAGTTAGTAGGATCTTTGGAAAGAACGCACACCAAGTTTCAGCCATATTGGTCTATTTCTTTGTGTTTCGCATTCGTGTGAATCAAGGAAGTCGAGTGATTGTCAAAAAATGTACGAAAAAGAATTTCGTGTGGTGATTAAACATTACTTTATGAAATGAAAAACGCCTGAGGAGACTATAGAGAAGCTTGATAAACATTACGGTGACTCTGCACATTCGATTAGAACAGTTTACAAGTGGTTTCAAAATTTTCGGAGTGGCCATATGGGCACAAGTGATGCTGAACGTTCTGGACGACCTGTGGAGGTTACGACTCATTCATAAAATCCATGATATGGTGATGGATGACAGAAGAGTTGAGGTGCGTAAGACTGCTAGTGCTGTGGGCATTTCGAATGAACGGGTACATAATATTTTACATAAACATTTGCACATGAGAAAGCTATCCGCAAAATGGGTTCCGCGATTGCTCACGCTTGACCAAAACGGAATCGTGTGAAGTGTTGCAGGGATGGTTTGCAGCTGTTCAGGAAGAATCTGCAGGACTTTAAGGGTCGTTTCGTCACTGTGGATGAAACATGGATACATTACTATACTCCTGAGACCAAACAACAATCTAAACAATGGGTTACCAAGCGATAATCTGTACCAAAATAGGCTAAGACCATTCCTTCGGCCGGAAAGGTTATGGCGACTGTCTTTTGGGATTCGCAAGGGATAACCCTCATCGACTATCTGGAAAAGGGTAAAACTATTAAAGGTGCATATTATTTATCGTTATTGCACCGTTTTAAAACCGAGCTGCAAGAAACATGCCGGCGATTGGACCGCAAAAAAGTCCTTTTCCGTCACCACAATGCACCAGCACACACCTCAGTAGTTGTGGTCGCAAAATTAATGGAAATAGAATTCCAGCTCGTTGCACATCCCCCCTATTCTCTAGACATGGCTCCCTAGGACTACTGTTTGTTCCCCAAGTTGAAGAAATGGCTGGCGGGACAAACATTTTATTTAAACGAGGAGGTGATTGCAGCAACTACTAGCTATTTTGCAGTCTTGGACAATTCCTATTATTCGGAAGGGGTCAACAAATTAGAACAGCCTTGGACGGAGTGTATAAGTCTAAAAGGAGACTATGTCGAAAAATAAAAAAGGTTGGTTCATATGGCTCTGAGCACTATGGGACTTAACTTCTGAGGTCATCAGTCCCCTTAGAACTTAGAACTACTGAAACCTAACTAACCTAAGGACATCACACACATCCATGCCCGAGGCAGGATTCGAACTTGCGACCGTAGCGGTCGCGCGGTTCCAGACTGTAGCGCCTAGAACCGCTCGGCCACTCCGGCCGAAAAAAAAAGTTTACCCCAAACACGTAAGTAGTTTTCCTTTTTGCACGGACTTTCAAAATGCCCCTCGTACAGCAACGAAAAGAACATATTACGCTGCACAGCCCAGATTCGTTCAGCTGCAAGCACAGCGGCAAACAGAAACGAAGAGTTTCTCGTAACAGATGTAGTTTGGGGAATTTTTGCTACAGACCGTTACGGTAAAAGAACGCAGGCTAGGATGTAAAAGGAACGGGCGCCTGCGCCATAACTGGAACCTGTTGCGCAGTCTCCTCCGTGCATCTGTGCCACGCGCGTGGCACTCTGTCAAGTGCGTAGGACTCACGCAGAACAAACGTGCCTGCCGAGAGAACGGCTTCTCCATTCACTCCTTGTCGTTTTAGAAGCTTTAATAACAGTACTCTAAAGTATCGGATAACTCTAAGCTGTCGCTGGTTATCATCGGTGCAGTAAGCTAAGAACCATCCACAACTACAGATTTTTCCTACTTGCGTCCATTACAGAGAAGATCTTTATTCTAGACATTACACTACGGATAACGTCAAATGAAGTATCAAACGTAATTTGTGTCTCGAGTAAGTCTTCCTTGTTAGTGAAGACTCTGCACGTTATATTGGATGGAGAGTCATGGACAGATGTATGACTTCAGGCATGCTCCAGGGAAGTGTATTGGGGCTATAGGTACTCATGTTGTATATTAAATACCTGATTGTTATTATTATCGTGTCAGAAACATACATAAACACAGTTTATACAATTGTTGATATAGCAACATGATTTATATAATCTTTGATCAAAATTTGGCCACTTCCATTGCATTCTCCGTTGTCTGGTGAAGGTCATCTTCTGTGCAGGTGGCTGACAATGGCAACGTGGTCGATTGCCGAAATATTGTGTCCTATGCGCACTCATACCAGGCTGTTCACCCGAGATTTATTTCGTTATCCCCATTTTGCCAGGTTAACCGGTGATCTGCCCACTCCTGACCTCAGCCTATTCAAGGACTTCCAGATTGGCCAATTCTCATCATGACCAGGGGTGAAGATTCTGAAAATCACCAGTTTGCTTTTGTTCTACAATATCACTTTTATTGCTAACCAGTTATCGGCTTACAAGGCCATCTTCAATATTGTAGAACAGAAGCAAACTGGTGCTTTTCATTTATTATTATAATGTTGTTCTACCAAGAACCGACGGAAGATTCTGTTAATATGATTCTGAAAGTCTTTTCCAAACAGGAGAATGGGATGTCTCAGTATTCCATAGTTGCAGCCTGGCTTCTTCATTTGTGGTTGTTAGCTTCTCTAGTGTTCTGGGGAAACTTTTCCTCGAGCTTAGTCTTGTGGGTAGGGTTGTTGTCCATGCGTATGCAAGGGACCCGTTTTTTCTGCTCCAGTTTCGTTCTTTCCCTGTTTGCTACTATTTCTCTTCCAACAGGAGGTGGTGCAATTACTGCAAAGTGGTAGAGCCATTCCATGTATAATATTACTAACAGTCTCATATTTCTAGCAAATGATGTAATTATTTATAATAACCTACTATCCGACGAAAGCTGCACAAATATCCAGTCAAATCTTGATAAGATTTCTAAGTGATGAAAATAGTGGCAGTTTGCTTTAAATGTTCGTAAATGAAAAACAATTATCTTCATAAAACACAGAAAAATACAGTATCAGTGAGTCACAACTCAAACAAATATCTGAATAAAAGACGTTGTAGGGATGTGAAATTGATCACATACGCTCACTCGTAGATGGTACTGAGATAGCATAGTTAGTCTACAAAGGAACCAAAAAAACTCCTGTGACTCGTCGATTTCGTCCCATCTTCCAGGAAGTAATGAATCCAGTCATAAACCTGGTCCGATTGTAGGTAAGCTCGAACTCTACTCATTAAAGAACAACTGAATGCTTTCTGGAAGTTAAGAAATACGGCAGCAGTCTGGACGCCAATATCTATGGCGTTGTAAATCTCTTGGGCAAAAATAGCAGCTGAGTTTAACATCCCTGATTACGAAATCCATGTTGGTTTTTGTAGAAAAAATTTCCGTTCTCCAAAAAGATCATAATGCATCAGCAATAAACATCTCCAATAATTCCGTGCATTGCCCCTTTTCGTAAACGGGAATGACATGTGCCTTTTTACAATTGCTTGATACGCTACGTTGTACCAAGACTAGCCATACTCTGTTGCTAGAAGGAGAGCAAGTTCGTTCTCATAATTTACGTAAAATTAAAAAGGCACCTCGTCCGCTCCAGATGACTTTCAGTTATCTATTCCGCGACCATTTACCTTAATTGCTGTCATTTCGGCTTTCGTGAGATGGTTGAAAGGAGGAACCCCATAATGAATGTTCACAGTGAAAGAATTTCGGAAGACCAAATTCATTATGTCGGCCTTTTCTCTGTCATCTGTCGCTGATATGAATGCCATCGCGAAAAAGAAACTGTATGCGCTGTTTCATTACACCTATGTGAGATCTTGTTTACTGTAAACAATGCTCAACGTTTTATGCTGAGACGGTGGACACTGTTAACGTGGGGCTTATCATTCTGTAAATGCTTCTCTAAAGAAAGAAGTTATTTGACAGCATGAGATAATCAAGAGTTCACTTCCTCCTCCTCTCATATTAAGTTAAGCGTTGAAGGGCATTCCATTTCCATCTTTTCAGACATCTGTTCCGCAATGCTATGTTTAAGGTACAATCCCACCCAGACGTGGACAGAGAAAGTGTTAAGTGTGAACGAGAGAAGAAACGTTCAAGGTCGGTGACTGTTTACGCCTCCGGTATACCCCAGTCATCATTGTCGCACGAGCTGTTATTCTTTTTATTCTGCTAACTAGGAAAGCAACATACAAATACAGGAAATCCCTATTGACAGTTGTTGACAACTGCCTAACCACTAAGTAACATGTGTACTCAGCAAACAGCATCCTCCAAAAGGAATGGACAGTTGCTGTAAGGAGACTGTCACCATTCTAAGGGGGGAGCAGGTGTTATGGCAAAAAGTATTCGAGGATTTGATAAGGGAACTTAACTAGCTCAAGGAATCATGTTGACAATGAAAGACAATGAAGCAGACAATGAAAGATACTTTACAGAGATACTTCTCAACAAAGGTAAAAATGTATCTTTGAATTGTTTATGTGAAAGAGACACTGCTTTTATTTAACAAACGACGCAGTCTGGATTCTCTGGGTTATCATCAAATATGTACGGCTGGGTGACTTGTCTGGTGTAACGATAATTTTGTTTATGGGACACTGCAGAGAGTTAAGATTAAAATTCAGAGAACAACGTCAGGCTAAGAATTTCATCACTTTCATATAAATTAAATGTAACTTAAATGATTTAGGCAACATCTGCCAGGTACTTCGAATGAGAGTTGTGTAATTGGGAGTTATAGGCTGAAACGGTGTTTAACTGAATTTCTCGCTAACAAACCGAAAACTGTGTGACTTCTAAACTTCCGATTACAGATTAAGATTTAGAATGGGCGAACCTAACCTACTTTTGAACATGTACTTGTATACGCAAACTGCTTTTTATCAGTGTGATTTTAATTAGTGTAAAATGCATCTGACTGTGTAAAATTAGACTGAACAAAAGAACAATTCACGAGATTATCAGGAATAACTAACTGTTACGTAATTTAAATGTGCCCTATTGCAAAAACTCATCTGTTGAATTTACATAAAATTTCACTGATTTAAAACTGTTCCTAATATTCTGTTGAAAATTTTCATTTAGGCCTACATCAAATCCTTATCTTGCAACGGATGACTTGACTCTGCTCTGTCTTCATGGACAAAATGATGATCTGAAATAAACCACTGTAGGGCTGCTTGCCTTCTTATTCTTACTTCTTTTTAACTTTATGTTTTAGCGTATTGGATTTTTTCTTTTTTCTTTTTTTCAAGATTGTTAATTATTGGCCACACAAAACTGCAAAGCGTGACAATGCAAATTTTACCGAGCTTCATTCAGCAGTGAGGATATGATTTGTGAAATATTTCTGAATGATAAAAGGAAGTGCTTTGAAATTTCCGTCCTTTTAATGACACCAAAGTAAATTCCAAGTAATATGAATAATCAGCATTCTCCTACCAACCTAACTTGGTAGCTGATGGTTGCAGTCACAATATTGCTAGTGCAGTCTACGGAAGACAGTTCATAGATGTTAGCCACCGATAGCATCGTGTATACGACTGGAGTTCACCCCCTCAGCATTTTTTAAGGTCTGAAGACGGTGTACTGAATCACCGAAACTAGAAACTGTATAATAAATAACATAAAGGCTGCAGGTGTTCCATTTTATCACATACGTGAATGGTCGAAGTTCCTCAAACCTTCAATCAGAAGGACGGTCACACAAATACTTGATTGCATAAATGACTAGTTTTCATTGATAAGTGTTATATCAAAAAAATTTAATGTATTACTAATTTTAGGTCAGAATACACAATAATAAATAATCTGTCTCATGAAAACTGTTGTAAAGTATCTCTGTATAGTTACATCTGTTGTAAATGATATTATAGCAAAGAGTCGAAAGATAGTAATCTTAGAAAACTCTGAAATGCATGGAGTCAGTGATCGCACGTCTCAGTCGTGGTGAAGTTTTTGCTTTTGTCTTTGTGATGTGCTCGTTTAGTCTGTTACGCACTCTCTTTATAATGATGGATTTTTGTCTAAACTATGGTCATATATGCGACTTTAAATAAAATTTATGTATGAAAAGAAAAGTGATTCGGTAAATATAGATATAAAAAACCCAATTACATAAGACATAATATTTGAAATAGGTATTTTAGTTTTAAAAGCAAAGATCCCGAGTTCGAGTCTCGGTCCGGCACGTTGTTTATTAATATTTGGATGCTCTGTCCCAATAATACATGATGTTCAGCTCATATTTCTTAATTACATCGATAGAATAAGTACTTCCCAAGGTAAGTGAGCTTTCCCGAATTATTTTATGCGTCGATTATGATTGGTAATCGGGAGGAGAACTTCATACTTGAGTTTACGTACGGTGATTGTATCGTGTAGTTTGTCAACAAGAAAGAACCTTCATTGTTTCATCTTATGAGTAACACTTCTAACAAATACCTCAAATGCTTGTGTACCTTTCGCACCTCCCCTTCCTCATGGTTCATATGCCACACTCATTGGCCAGAAATGATGTGTAATAAATGTCATAGACCTTTCTTTTATGCAACAATTGTACCTTCTTATTTCAAACATGATCTTTGACGACACCACAGGCTCCAGCATGAGTCCTATTGATCAGTTACTAACACGATGTTTTGATTAAATTGCGATTCGCAGATTTTTTTAAAATTTAATAGCTGTCTCAAGTTTTTCCATACTAGTGCGTTGTCTGCCGTCTGAGGATTTTCATGGCATCATTATTTTTTATTGAGTGTGTTATCTGTCGAATCTATTTGGCTCTATTCGTATCTTTTCGCTTCGTGTTACACGTATACCTTCAAAGTTTGAACACACTCTTAGGTTGTAATATTTCCTTACATCCAGTATCTACGTTTCTAAATACATTTTATGTATTTTACACCAGGACGCTGCTATTTTTGGAGCTTTATTCAAGAGTTATACAGTTATGCAATAAGTTTATTGCGGCTGCATTGCCATTTTCAAGCGGTCTGCAGATATGTAGCGCTACTGGTATATATAATTTTTGCGTTATATATGTGTCTGGTCTTGTAACAGTGTGTTGAATGTTTACTTTCATTGCTCATCATTGACGTTGTCGCTGTCAAATATTTCTGCGTATTATATTGTAGCGCAGGCTGAGTTGTTTTCACTTATGGATTTTGTTCTCGATAGTAGATGTTTTTGCTGACTAATTTTTGTTGCAGTTCTCGTTTTCTACAAATTTGACAGCTTTGCTTGACGGAAGTCAACAATGTTGTATGGTTAAAAATTTATCTCATTCGTGGAAAGCATAAAAATTTTATTGAAACTTTCATCGACACTTTAGGACACGGTAAAAGATAGCGTGATAAGCAAAGACTACGCACACGAAGCTACACAAAGAATCTGTAAGCACTACACAGTTCCATAGATAAATAACATAAATGTGTAATCATACAAGATCGTTGAATTTTGTCAGGTAAATCTGTCAAATTTATAAGAAAAAATTTAAAAAAAGATACTCAAGTACAACATCCATTGTTATACATAGAAGTGAGATATGGAAGTAAGTACTCGACACACTCACATAACCAGTCAGATACGTAACGTAAAAACTGTGTGTAGTAGTAGCGCTATATAATTGCAAATCGCTTGAAAATGGCGATGCAGCCCGAATAAGCCTATCGCCTAACTGTAACACTCCTGAATAAAGCTTCAAAATATGGCAGCCTCCTGGTATAATATACACAAAATCTCTTTACAAGAAATCTACTACATAGAAGTCCTGGGGAATAAAAAATAAGTTTTTAAACGTTTATTCTGTAATTAAGTGTATCATAAATCAAATATCGCGATGGGCAAAGTGTGAAGTGAGAGCCTGGAGATGCAAGAAGCTAAAACACCGAACGTCCATAACCATCTTTGTCCGTACAGTATGAGTTTGTGTTCCAGGAAATACAATGTGAAATCCCATCATCGCCTGTCGACTTTTCCGTACGTGTTAGTCACCCAACTTCTCCTGCCCTACAGATGTGCCCTTGGTTCCAGATCGGCGTCATTAAACGGAATCGTCGCCGGCCGAAGCGTCTGCCCACTCCGCTTTCTGTGTCAAGGCTGTGGGCGCGGTTCGGTTGGTAAGACGCGACGCGTCACACGGCCCGATAAGGAGCGGCCGCAACACGTCTTTCATAACAGTGTTTCTTTGAAGCACACGATGTGTGTGTGTGTGTGTGTGTGTGTGTGTGTGTGTGTGTGTCAGCGTGGTGCATCACAACGCTACTAGTGTATTGCAGCAAGCAGCAATGACAACATCTATCGAAATAAGAGTACTAATGGTAACACTTCGAAAGTTAAAAAAAAAAAGTTGTTGATGAAAAGTTCGGTTTTCAACCAGGTGTCGGTGTTGAGAAAGCGCTCCGCGACATTTCGACTAGTGTCATACTCGTCGTCGCCAAAATATGAAACCGAAGACCATATGATTAGTAACTATATTCACAAATAGTTCCCTGCACACAGCAAGGATTTGGTGCAATTATGTAAACTACCCTGGAATTATCTGTGGAAATGCGAATCACACATCTGATTTAAATCCGAAATTCTCGTTAAATATTAGATACACTGTTTATATTACGTTTATATGCTTACTAGCTTAGCGCCCGCTGCTTTGCTCGCGTAGATTGTATTGCCTACAGAGATATTTTTGTTTTTATTTAATCGAATTTTTATGTTGCTCACAGATTACACCACCTTCTAAGCTTTTCACGCTAATTAAGGCCTTACAAGCATAGTATTTTCCGAATGTACTTCTAACCAAAAGCGGTTCTGGTAGCTGGAGTAAGTTTCTGCTAATCCTGTCTTGGCGTTCTTGTGGAGATATCTCCGTAGCAACTTTCATCCCCCAACAAATGTTTATTTATATCTAACCGGGAAGTGAAATATAAATTTTCACAAATTTAGCTTCAAATTTTTGTAGTGTAACGAAATATTTTCTCAAAAATTTTCATCCCCCTATGCCATCCGTTGGGGGCTGAATTTCCAGAAATAGTAAAACACTATTTTTTATGTCTAGTCAAAAACCAACTGTCATGGATGTAGCCTTAAAAATACTTTAGTACTTCTTTGGTAATGACTTATTTTTCAAAAAAATTTCATCCACTATTTTACCCTCTTATTGGTTGAATTTCCAAAAGTGCTGAAATACGAATTATTTATTTTCTGACTGGGAAACCAAATTCCAGGTTTCGCAGTTATAGTTTCAAAATTTCATTAATAGCGAGATACTTTTAAAAAGCCTTTCATCCCCCATTTCATCCCCTTAGGATTGGAATTGCGGACAATTCCTTCTTAAACGATGACCACACTGTAAAATCCACACCGCCTCCAAACTTTATGTTTTCATCGTTAACAGTTTGGGCTTGACGATGACGAATCACTGAATCAATATGACCCTATTTCACCCCCATAAGGGTTTAATTTCCAAAAACTGTGAAACATGTATTTTTTCATCTCTAAACGAGAAAACCAAATACCAGTTTTCAAAGATTTAGCTCAAAAAACGCTTTCGCAGTGAAATATTTTCATAAAACGTTTCATCCCCTATTTCACCCCCTTATGGATTGAATTTCCAAAAACAGGGAGATGTGCATGTTTTATTTCTAACAGAGAAGTCAAATACAAATTTTGGTAGGTATAACTTCAAAAATACTTGCACAATGACATATTTCCTTAAAATCTTTCATCCCGCGTTTCACGCCCATAGGGATTGAAGTGAAAGACACATTTTTTTTATTTCTAACTGAGAAGCCGAATTTAAATTTTCATTGATCTAGCTTTAAAAATGTTTTCGTAATAAAATATTTTCATAAAAAATCTCATTCTCTCTTTCACCTCCTTAGAGGTTCAATTTCCAAAAATGCTGAAAAACGGATTTCTTTATTTCTAACTGAGAATTTTTGTAGGTCTAGCTTCAAAATTGATTTAATAGTGCCATGTTTCAAAAAAACTCTTCATCTCCTATTTCACCTCCTTAGTCTTGGAATTTCGAAAAATCCCTTCTTAAACGACGCCTGTACATCTACATCTACATCTACATCGATACTCCGCAAGCCACCCAACGGTGTGTGGCGGAGGGCACTTTACGTCCCACTGTCATTACCTCCCTTTCCTGTTCCAGTCGCGTATGGTTCGCGGGAAGAACGACTGTCTGAAAGCCTCCGTGCGCGCTCTAATCTCTCTAATTTTACATTCGTGATCTCCTCGGGAGGTATAAGTAGGGGGAAGCAATATATTCGATACCTCATCCAGAAACGCACCCTCTCGAAACCTGGCGAGCAAGCTACACCGCGATGCAGAGCGCCTCTCTTGCAGAGTCTGCCACTTGAGTTTATTAAACATCTCCGTAACGCTATCACGGTTACCAAATAACCCGGTGACGAAACGCGCCGCTCTTCTTTGGATCTTCTCTATCTCCTCCGTCAACCCGACCTGGTACGGATCCCACACTGATGAGCAATACTCAAGTATAGGTCGAACGAGTGTTTTGTAAGCCACCTCCTTTGTTGATGGACTACATTTTCTAAGCACTCTCCCAGTGAATCTCAACCTGGTACCCGCCTTACCAACAATTAATTTTATATGATCATTCCACTTCAAATCGTTTCGCACGCATACTCCCAGATATTTTACAGACGTAACTGCTACCAGTGTTTGTTCCGCTATCATATAATCATACAATAAAGGATCCTTCTTTCTATGTATTCGCAATACATTACATTTGTCTATGTTAAGGGTCAGTTGCCACTCCCTGCACCAAGTGCTTATCCGCTGCAGATCTTCCTGCATTTCGCTACAATTTTCTAATGCTGCAACTTCTCTGTATACTACAGCATCATCCGCGAAAAGCCGCATGGAACTTCCGACACTATCTACTAAGTCATTTATATATATTGTGAAAAGCAATGGTCCCATAACACTCCCCTGTGGCACGCCAGAGGTTAGTTTAACGTCTGTAGACGTCTCTCCATTCATAACAACATGCTGTGTTCTGTTTGCTAAAAACTCTTCAATCCAGCCACACAGCTGGTCTGATATTCCGTAGGCTCTTACTTTGTTTATCAGGCGACAGTGCGGAACTGTATCGAACGCCTTCCGGAAGTCAAGAAAAATTGCATCTACCTGGGAGCCTGTATCTAATATTTTCTGGGTCTCATGAACAAATAAGGCGAGTTGGGTCTCACACGATCGCTGTTTCCGGAATCCATGTTGATTCCTACATAGTAGATTCTGGGTTTCCAGAAATGGCATGATACGCGAGCAAAAAACATGTTCTAAAATTCTTCAAGAGATCGACGTAAGAGATATAGGTCTATAGCTTTGCGCATCTGCTCGACGACCCTTCTTGAAGACTGGGACTATCTGTGCTCTTTTCCAATCATTTGGAACCCACCGTTCCTCTAGAGACTTGCGGTACACGGCTGTTAGAAGGGGGGCTAGTTCTTTCGCGTACTCTGTGTAGAATCGAACTGGTATCCCGTCAGGTCCAGTGGACTTTCCTCTATTGAGTGATTCCAGTTGCTTTTCTATTCCTTGGACACTTATTTCGATGTCAGCCATTTTTTTCGTTTGTGCGAGGATTTAGAGAAGGAACTGCAGTGCGGTCTTCCTCTGTGAAACAGCTTTGGAAAAAGGTGTTTAGCATTTCAGCTTTACGCGTGTCATCCTCTATTTCAATGCCATCATCATCCCGTAGTGTCTGGATATGCTGTTTCGAGCCACTTACTGATTTAACGTAAGACCAGAACTTCCTAGGATTTTCTGTCAAGTCGGTACATAGAATTTTACTTTCGAATTCAATGAACGCTTCACGCATAGCCCTCCTTACGCTAACTTTGACATCGTTTAGCTTCTGTTTGTCTGAGAGGTTTTGGCTGCGTTTAAACTTGGAGTGGAGCTCTCTTTGCTTTCGCAGTAGTTTCCTAACTTTGTTGTTGTACCACGGTGGGTTTTTCCCGTCCCTCACAGTTTTACTCGGCACGTACCTGTCTAAAACGCATTTTACGATTGCCTTGAACTTTTTCCATAAACACTCAACATTGTCAGTGTCGGAACAGAAATTTTCGTTTTGATCTGTTAGGTAGTCTGAAATCTGCCTTCTATTACTCTTGCTAAACAGATAAACCTTCCTCCCTTTTTTTATATTCCTATTAACTTCCATATTCAGGGATGCTGCAACGGCCTTATGATCACTGATTCCCTGTTCTGTACATACAGAGTCGAAAAGTTCGGGTCTGTTTGTTATCAGTAGGTCCAAGATGTTATCTCCACGAGTCGGTTCTCTGTTTAATTGCTCGAGGTAATTTTCGGATAGTGCACTCAGTATAATGTCACTCGATGCTCTGTCCCTACCACCCGTCCTAAACATCTGAGTGTCCCAGTCTATATCTGGTAAATTGAAATCTCCACCTAAGACTATAACATGCTGAGAAAATTTATGTGAAATGTATTCCAAATTTTCTCTCAATTGTTCTGCCACTAATGCTGCTGAGTCGGGAGGTCGGTAAAAGGAGCCAATTATTAACCTAGTTCGGTTGTTTAGTGTAACCTCCACCCATAATAATTCACAGGAACTATCCACTTCTACTTCACTACAGGATAAACTACTACTAACAGCGACGAACACTCCACCACCGGTTGCATGCAATCTATCCTTTCTAAACACCGTCTGTACCTTTGTAAAAATTTCGGCAGAATTTATCTCTGGCTTAAGCCAGCTTTCTGTACCTATAACGATTTCAGCTTCGGTGCTTTCTATCAGCGCTTGAAGTTCCGGTACTTTACCAACGCAGCTTCGACAGTTGACAATTACAATACCGATTGCTGCTTGGTTCCCGCATGTCCTGACTTTGCCCCGCACCCGTTGAGGCTGTTGCCCTTTCTGTAGCGGCTTCGGCTGGGCGACATGAGTCAGTCAGTTAGCCAGTCAGTCAAGACACTGCCTTTCATGCAGGGTCTATCGCCAGAGCGTGCAAAAATTTAACAGGACATAGAGAATTCTCCATAGCATATGAAGCAGGGAACCTGGGGTCGGAGAAGACAGCTAAAGGCGATAATGGGAATAAAATCACATTACTGTTTACTTTTTTATTTACATTAGTTACAGTTAACTGCAAGTACCATCAATGACACAATGAACGTACTGTTTGTACTGTATCTTACAAACTGACGGCCATCAACATCAGTGTAAGCGTGACATCGGCGAACAAGATTCTGACGCACCCTGACAAATATCCCTGGCGTGTTACGAATCACATCAGAGGCACCTATAAATCTGGCAACTAATTCCATATCCGTATCCACTGAGGTCTCATACAGAAGTGACTTCAGATATCTCCATTGGAAATAATCAAGGGGATTCGGTACAGGTGACCTTGCACACCATGGAATAGCACTCCCCTTCCAATCCTGCGATCGAGAAATACAGCATTGAGACGGTTGCGGACATCCACACTGAAATGAGGCGGTGCACCGTCATGTTGTATCCACAACCTCTCACGTACAGCCAAGGGCACGTTCTCCAACAACTCAGGTAGAACTGTTTGGAGGAACCTCAAGCATAAGTAGCCATTCAGACCTCCAATTCGGTTTCACAGAGAGTACTCAACTGCATTGGGTCCTTACTTAGCTTGCATTTATCGCGAGTCTCTTGCCCAACGTAAAGTCCAGAGCGACTGGAAAAAAGAGCAGGCGACGCCTGTAGATAAGAAGGGTAGAAGACGGATCCTCAAAATAACAGACCAATATCCTTAACATCGGTTTGTTGCAGGATTCTCGAAAATACTCACAGTTCTAATATAATGAATTTCCTTGAGAAAGAGAAGTTGCTGTCCATGCATCAGCACGGCTTTAGAAAGCATCGCTCCTGCGAACGCAACTCGCCCTTTTTTCACATGATATCTCGCGAACCATGGATGAAGAGTATCAGACGGATGCCATATTCCTAGACTTCCGGAAAGCGTTTGACTCGGTGCCCCACTGCAGACTCCCAACTAAGGTACGAGCATATGGGATTGGTTCCCAAATATGTGAGTGGCTCGAAGACTTCTTAAGTAATAGAACCCAGTACGTTGTCCTCGATGGTGAGTGTTCATCGTAGGTGAGGGTATCATCTGGAGTGCCCCAGAGAAGTGTGGTTGGTCCGCTGTTGTTTTCTATCTACATAAATGATCTTTTGGATAGGGTGGATAGCAATGTGCATCTGTTTGCTGATGATGCTGTGGTGTACGGGAAGGTGTCGTCGTTGAGTGACTGTAGGAGGATACAAGATGATTTGGACAGGATTTGTGATTGGTGTAAAGAATGGCAGCTAACTCTAAATTAAGATAAATGTAAATTAATGCAGATGAATACGAAAAAGAATCCTGTAATGTTTGAATACTCCATTAGTAGTGTAGCGCTTGACACAGTCACGTCGATTTAATATTTGGGCGTAACATTGCATAGCGATATGAAGTGGGACAAGCATGTAATGTCAGTTGTGGGGAAGGCGGATAGTCGTCTTCGGTTCATTGGTAGAATTTTGGGAAGATGTGGTTCATCTGTAAAGGAGACCGCTTATAAAACACTAATACGACCTATTCTTGAGTACTGCTCGAGCGTTTGGGATCCCTATCAGGTCGGATTGAGGGAGGACATAGAAGCAATTAGAGGCGGGCTGCTAGATTTGTTACTGGTAGGTTTGATCATCTCGCGAGTGTTAAGGAAATGCTTCAGGAACTCGGGTGGGAGTATGTGGAGGAAAGAAGGCGTTCTTTTCGTGAATGGCTACTGAGGAAATTTAGAAAACCAGCATTTGAGGCTGACTGCAGTGTAATTTTACTGCCGTCAACTTATATTTTGCGGAAAGACCACAAAGATAAGATAAGAGAGATTAGGGCTCGTACAGAGGCATGTAGGCAGTCATTTTTCACTCGTTCTATTTGGCAGTGGAGCAGGGAGAGAAGATGCTAGTTGTGGTACGAGGTACCCTCCACCACGCAGCTTATGGTGGATTGCGGAGTATGTATGTAGATGTAGATGTAGATAGAAGATAAGACCCAGTGAGTTTGTCGCCTACATTGCCGGCCCAGATATCCACAGCAAAACGTTCTTGATGGTGTGACTCTACTACAGGTGAGGGTTTTTCTCATCCCACACATACCTATTCCTGCCGTTCGAAAAACCATGGCAATCAAATGAGGCCTCGTCAGTATACAGCACTATTTGGAGGAAATGTGATCGATCAATCTATTTTTGAAGCAATCACTGATACAATGCGACCCTTTGTGCAAAGTCAGCTACAAGCATTGCATGGACTGGATGTGGGTGTAATCGTTGTTCGTGGAGAACTCGCCACATGCTAGGAAGTGCAGCGCCCTTTCACGTATGACACGACGAGTACTTGTAGTGGGGTCCACTGCAACACATTCCACTACTTCCTCTTCAAAACTGGATGAGCGAGTAGTCCTCCTCTTGACAGATCTCTCGTTTCTCCTTTCCAATGAAGGCGCATTCGTCGATCGAAAGATATAAACGCTCGTCGTGAGGGATGATACCGGCTAGGAAATCGTTCCCTATACGGCACAGCCTTTCAGCAGCGAGGTGCATGTCAGCGACTTCTGAGAAACTGTACCGATACTGGTCCATAGTATTGTACTGTGCGTTTCTGAATAGCACTGAGTAATGAATGGGTCTGTCGTTGATTCATAGCACGGTCTGTTATGGGACAATGTAAATACGACAGAGCCACCTCATAGACAACTAAAGTAAACAAAACCTCCATCATAATTTCCTAGTAATCAGGCTCGTCCTCCTCGTTTTCTTGTAGGAAGTAAAGAATGTACATGTAAATAAACAGCACAGTATGTGTAAACTTGTACGCACGCTAGTTGTAAATAAGCTGAAAAACAGTAATGCCAGACAAAGCAGTAGACAAGTTTACTTCCATATCTCGTTAAGCTGGCTACTCCGACCCAGGTTCCCAACCTCAAATTGTTCAGTGGAGCATTATCTATGTCCTGTTACATTTTTGCACGCTGTTACGCAAACACACTGTCCTTAGAGATCATACGTTAACCAGAACCGTTGCTTGCAAGCATAACTGTGTTTTCTGGATTTTAGCTTTCCACACGTTAGAAACGCTTTTAATGTTACCATATTGAACCCGAAAGACATCAACAAAATTTCTGATGCTGTTCAGGAATATTTTATGAATGTTTTAGTACAAGGGACCCTTGGCCTCCGCTGGTTCGTTGTAGAATATCAATGTTGTAACGTTTAATTCAATTTGTTAGCTTGGTTTCTTTCACAGTAGTGAAGAATCATGTAATATACATTCGCCGAACCGCTCATGAGAACAGGTAATTCCTGGTTCGAGTCTCCGTCCCGCAAAAATTTTCAATTGCCACCATTTCATTACCGTATTGTCCTGAGCGGCTGGAACCCATGAATTCCCACCCATGTCTTCGTTTTCCTTCCCATTTCTCTATTTCGTATAACTTTCATCAAAATGTTATTTGCAATAATTAACTTGGCTTCGACTAATTCCGTAGACTGCCTTTTCGCTAATTTTATCCTATATCCACGCCCGAGAGAAGGATTGCATAGGAAACCAACTATATTGACTTTATTTCTTTTTATGTCGTATCAGCATCCTGTGTTGCCCTTTATCCGTAACCCAATCATGGCTAGCTCTGCGATGTATAGATGTGTGCTTGACTGAAAGGGCATCTGCGATCGTAGAATCAGCGTAGCTTTCTTAGTTCTGGTTGCAGAAGCGTGGGGAAGTCCGTTAGTGCCGGAGTGGCCGAGCGGTTTTAGGCGCTACAGTCTGGAACCGCCCGACCGCTACGGTCGCAGATTCGAAACCTGCCTCGGGCATGGATGTGTGGGATGTCCTTAGGTTACTTAGGTCTAAGTAGTTCTAAGTTCTAGGGGACTGATGACCTCAGAAGTTAAGTCCCATAGTGCTCAGAGCCATTTGAACCATTTGAACCACTGAACACTCGCTTAATTCCAAGCGACTGAATGAGATATTTGACTCCGGGGGTTCGTTGTCGTGACGCTTGGCCACCCACCATCTCCACCCGGGGATGTTGCACCAGACGACAGTGTCTTGAATGAAACGTGCTGCTTCCGAGAGCACTTAGGATAAAACATTTTGGTTCGTATTCTGATTAGACTTTAGTCTTATAATGTAGGTAATCCGTGCAGTAACCAAATTCAGTGATCAAGGGAATTACGTGACCACATTTTAAGTTCGTAAATGTTAATCGCTTTTCGTGCATTCCACTACTCTTTTTCACGTCCTGCGTTTAGTGAGAATCGCTGTTCAGCTTGACAAACGTCTTTTTAAATTATTAATAAAATGCATTCCCTAACCAGTCGTGCTGACGTCGTTTAGTCAGATTCCATTGTGCATTGTAGATAAATCTCTGGGCTAAATCCCATTATACTCTTCAGACTTCAGACGGCAGACGACACTGAAGACAGAAAAGGAGTGCCTGCTCTGATAAGAAGCACAGTAGATATGGCGAAAGGTGTGTCCCGTATTTTCAATAGTACTTAAGTTCAGAATTAAACTGAATCATGTGATCGATAGCATTAAACCAAGCGATTCAGTCTAATTTAAAGAAAAATGGGCTTCTTTTACAACCTGCCGGTGAATTTCGCATTCACCTAGTATAAAAAAATTATTAGGCTTTCTCTCCCACCTTCCATCTTCATGAAATATGGCATGTTGTTTCTCCATGTTAACAGTGGACTGTTCGCAGTTGTTTTCTGTGCGCAGTTGTTTTCGTATTCCAGCTCCTTTTGCTGCAGTTTACTGACTTCCAGTACAGGAAAGTATTTGAGTTATATTACTCATTTTATTTTAAATCAATTGTGCTGATGTTGTTTAAACAACTGAATGTTAAAATAACCTTCTTCCTGCTACATTTCTTTTGCACATATCCTTCGAATACCATTTTGAACTGGAAAGGTATGTCTGTGCGATTGTGGTAGCAAAAGACGTACTGTTGAGTTGGAGTTTAAGTAGCACGTTTATGCTGTTCGCTTGAGAATGCATTCAGATTCTAGTGGTCTGGAGTACACAGTGTGGTAAGTGATGTAGATTAAAAGGGGTGCAAGAGAGAGATATAGTCTGTCGCCCCTATGGTTGAATCTATACATCAAAGAATCAATGACGTGAATTAAAGAATGGTTCAAATGGCTCTGAGCACTATGGGACTTAACTTCTGAGGTCATCAGTCCCCTAGAACTTAGAACTACTTAAACCTAACTAACCTAAGGACGTCACACACATCCATGCCCGAGGCAGGATTCGAACCTGCGACGGTAGCGGTCGCGCGGTTCCAGAATGTAGCGCCTAGAACCGCTCGGCCACTCCAGCCGGCAGAGAATGGTTCAAGAGTGGGATTAAAATTCAAGGTGAAAGTATATCAATGACGAGATTCACTGATTACGTTGCTATTCTCAGAGGAACTAGAGAAGAATTACGAGAGTTGTTGAATGAAATGAGAAGTCTAGTAAGCATAGAATATGAATTGAGAGTAAATCCAAGAAAGACGAAAGCAATGAGAAATAAGAGAAATGAGAACAGCAAAGTAGACGAAGAAATTCTGCTACCTAGGCAGCAGAATAGCCCGTGATGGACAGTGCACGGAGGACATAAGAAGCAGACTGGCACGGGAAAAAGGGACATTTCTGCGCCAGAGAAGCCTGATAGTATCAAACATAGGTCTTAATTTGAGGAAGAAATTTTTAAGAATGTACATTTGGAGCACAGCAATGATGGTAGTGATACATGGACTGTGAGAATACTGGGACATAAGAGAACGGAAGCATTTGAGATGTGGTGCTAGAAGAATGTTAAAAATTACATGGATTGATAAGGTAAGGAATGAGGAGGTTCTCCACAGAATTGGAGAGGAAAGGAATATGTGAAAAATGCCGACAAGAAGAAGGGACAGGATGATAGGACATATGTTAAAACGTCAGGGAATAACTTTGATTGTACTAGAGTGAACTGTAGAGGAAGACAGATATTGGAATATATCCAGCAAATAATGAGGGCGTTGGATGCAAGTGCTAATCTGAAATGAAACGGTTGGCACAGGAGAGGAATTCGTGGCAGGTCACATCAAACCAGTCAGAAGACTGACGACTCAAAAAAACTCATAAGGCATTCGACGGAGAAAGAAGGAAAAATTTCAGATTTAGAATTAAGGAACGTAACACTACGTCGAGCACTGATCAAATCTCCACTTGCAGTGCACAACTTTGAAGGAAATTCATTCATCTGAATTGCCTGTGTCTTTGAAAGTCCTTCATACAATGAAACAGGAAGTTTATTAGACGTCCTGGAAGAAATCCAAATTCGCAGGTACATTTTGTAATAGGGCACAATTTTGAATGGACAAGTATAATTAAAAAATAGGTATCTTACTGAGATTATGCAGAAGTTGTTGTTCCGATATGACATGATGTATGTCGTGCTGACATTTGAAATGATAACATATGCACCAAACTTTTATTGCATTTATTAACCTATGGTTTGTTTGTTTCTATGTAACATACAAGATTTGCCCAAAAGGAAGTTTTTCAAAAGACTATTCGATAATTCAGTTTCACTTCTATTTTGGATTTCATCTCAGAAAAAGTAATTTCCCTTCAGTAAAAAATAATAACAGTTCTGTCATTATATCTATTACACATAAAATAAAGCACAATTAAAAATAAAACATTAAGTGAAGTAAAATATTGGTACAAATATAATGCACGTAATGAGAAAATAAAATAAATATAAAGACAATGCTCAGAAATATTGTAGTCCAGAAAAAAATTGCGTTTTATTTTCAATGTTCGTTTACTCGCTGGAATCAATACCGTATGCTGCTGCAGCAGTACTTAATCGATACATTCCTGTCCCATTGTGTTTGATACCACTGTCTCATAATGAGAAGTTTTAATGTAATCTCTCTCCCTGTTCATCGTTAATCGTCACAGAGGTCTGAGGTAACTGATCAACGTGATTGTACGAGAACTATATTTTCATGTTAATGTTGCACCTAAGGTAGTGGAAGGCGAACAAAGTTCTTCCAGTCACATCTGTATCGTTACCCGCCTTTGGGTTACCCATAAAGATTCCCATAACTTCCTTAAAAAAAGCCATGTTATTCATCTTCCTGATAAGTTCTTCCTCTTGTATACACACATCTGGAATCCATTGACCATCCCTTCCTTGATATCTATCTACCAAGCAGGAAAAACGAGAACTGTACATCGAAGGCGATCGCAGTCAGAGTTAAGTGAACTGACGAACTGCTTCATTAAGCTAAACTTGATGTAAAGTGGGGTAAAATGTATATTGTCTCAGCTAATGATTGATTCATAATGTTATGCATGCCTGCTTCCTTGTCACCTCGGATGGGCTACTCCTTCTGTATCTAACTTGGCTATCCAACAAAGAACGTAGATATTTCTAAACCCTCACCGTTGTCTAGGACGCTGACTACCTTCAGATCCGCATACATAATCTAGGTGTATTCGTGAAATTTCAGCTTAGCATACAGTTTTATATCATTATAGTCTTCTCTCAAATACACCCAGTGACGAAAGGGAATTGTGTCCTTTAATGGTTTAAAGCACATTGTTTCTTTAGAACCGTAAGTAATTGATGTTGTTCGTAGAGTAGGCATTAGATGTCCTGGCCATTATCTTTGTTATGTTGGTCAAAAACACAGTGTTTGTTGCGTTGCATTCCTTTTAAATTTGGCTGTTAGAGGAAGCTTCCGCTTTTCTCGCAGTGTTGTGTTCCACGAGCTTGAGTGTACATTATCGTCGTCATTATGAGTGACGCACTAAATTTAAAGCAAGTACCACAGTTAACTTTCTTATTTTTATGTTTTTCTTCTTTTTTATGTGTTTTTTTTATTCACTTCAGTTTCAGTTCCTTCGAATTATCCTGTTGTTGTGGTCTTCAGTCCTGGGACTGGTTTGATGCAGCTCTCCATGCTACTCTATCCTGTGCAAGCGTCTTCATCTCCCAGTACCTACTGCAGCCTACATCCTTCTGAATCTGCTTAGTGTATTCATCTCTTGGTCTCCCTCTACGATTTTTACCCTCCACGCTGCCCTCCAATACTAAACTGGCGATCCCTCGATGTCTGAGAACATGTCCTACCAACCGATCCCTTCTTCTAGTCAAGTTGTGCCACAAGCTCCTGTTCTCCCCAATTCTATTGAATACCTTCTCATTAGTTATGTGATCTACCCATCTAATCTTCAGCATTCTTCTGTAGCACCACATTTCAAAAGCTTCTATTCTCTTCTTGTCTAAACTATTTATCGTCCACGTTTCACTTCCATACGTGGCTACACTCCATAAAAATACTTTCAGAAACGACTTCCTGTCACTTAAATCTACACTCGATGTTAACAAATTTTTCTTCTTCAGAAACGCTTTCCTTGTCATTGCCAATCTACATTTTATATCCTCTCTACTTCGACCATCATCAGTTATTTTGCTCCCCAAACAGCAAAACTCCTTTACTACTTTAAGTGTCTCATTTCCTAATCTAATTCCCTCAGCATCACCCGACTTAATTCGACTACATTCCATTATCCTAGTTTTGTTTTTGTTGATGTTCATCTTATACCCTCCTTTCAAGACACTTTCCATTCCGTTCAACTGCTCTTCCAAGTCCTTTGCTGTCTCTGACAGAATTACAATGTCATCGGCGAACCTCAAAGTTTTTATTTCTTCTCCATGGATTTTAATTCCTACTCCGAACTTTTCTTTTGTTTTCTTTATTGCTTGCTCAATATACAGATTGAATAACATCTGGGATAGGCTACAACCCTGTCTCACTCCCTTCCCAACCACTGCTTCCCTTTCATACCCCTCGACTCTTGTAACTGCCATCTGCTTTCTGTACAAATTGTAAATAGCCTTTCGCTCCCTGTATTTTACCCCTGCCACCTTCAGAATTTGAAAGAGAGTACTCCAATCAACATTGTCAAAAGCTTTCTCTAAGTCTACAAATGCTAGAAACGTAGGTTTGCCTTTCCATAATCTTTCTTCTAAGATAAGTTGTAGGGTCAGTATTGCCTCACGTGTTCCATCATTTCTACGGAATCCAAACTGTTCTTCCCCGAGGTCGGCTTCTATTAGTTTTTCCAGTCGTCTGTAAAGAATTCGCGTTAGTATTTTGCAGCTGTGACATATTAAACTGATAGTTCGGTAATTTTCACATCTGTCAACACCTGCTTTCTTTGGGATTGGAATTATTATATTCTTCTTGAAGTCTGAGGGTATGTCGCCTGTCTCATACATCATGCTCACCAGATGGTAGAGTTTTGTCAGGACTGGCTCTCCCAAGGCTGTCAGTAGTTCTAATGGAATGGTGTCTACTCCGGGGGCCTCGTTTCGACTCAGGTCTTGCAGTGCTGTGTCAAACTCTTCACGCAGTATCATATCTCCCATTTCATCTTCATCTACATCCTCTTCCATTTCCATAATATTGTCGTCAAGTACATCACCCTTGTATAGACCCTCTATATACTCCTTCCACCTTTCTGCTTTCCCTTCTTTGCTTAGAACTGGGTTTCCATCAAAGCTCTTGATATTCATGCAAGTGGTTCTCCTTTCTCCAAAGGTCTCTATAATTTTCCTATACGCAGTATCTGTCTTACCCCTAGTGAGATAAGCCACTACATCCTTACATTTGTCCTCTAGCCATCCCTGCTTAGCCATTTTGCACTTCCTGTCGATCTCATTTTTGAGACGTTCGTATTCCTTTTTGCCTGCTTCATTTACTGCATTTTTATATTTTCTCCTTTCATCAATTAAGTTCAATATTTCTTCTGTTGCCCAAATGTTTCTACTAGCCTTCGTCTTTTTACCTATTTGATCCTCTGCTGCCTTCACTATTTCATCCCTCAAAGTTACCCATTCTTCTTCTACTGTACTTCTTTCCCCCATTCCTGTGAGTTGTTCCCTTATGCACTCCCCGAAACTCTGTACAACCTCTGGTTCTTCCAGTTTATCCAGGTCCCATCTCCTTAAATTCCCATCTTTTTGCAGTTTCTTGAGTTTTAATCTACAGTTCATAACCAACAGATTGTGGTCAGAGTCCACATCTGCCCCTGGAAATGTCTTACAATTTAAACCCTGGTTCCTAAATCTCTGTCAACCATTATATAATCTATCTGATACCTTTTAGTATCTCCAGGGTTCTTCCAGGTATACAACCTTCTTTCATGATTCTTGAACCAAGTGTTAGCTATGTTTAAGTTATGCTCTGCGCAAAATTCTACCAGACGGCTTCCTCTTTCATTTCTTAGCCCCAGTCCATATTCACCTGCTATGTTTCCTTCTCTTCCTTTTCCTACTGTCGAATTCCAGTCACCCATGACTATTAAATTTTCGTCTCCCTTCACTATTTGAATAATATCTTTTATCTCCTCATACATTTCATCAATTTCTTCGTCGTCTGCAGAGCTAGTTGGCATATAAACTTGTACTACTGTAGTAGGCGTCGGCTTTGTGTCTATCTTGACCACAATAAAGCTTTCTCTACGCTGTTGGTAGTAGCTTACCCGTACTCCTATTTTTTTATTCATTATTAAACCTACTCCTGCATTACTCCTATTTAATTTTGTATTTATAACTCTGTATTCACCTGACCAAAAGTCTTGTTCCTCCTGCCACCGAACTTCACTAATTCCCACTATATCTAACTTTAACCTATCCATTTCCCTTTTTAAATTTTCTAACCTACCTGCCCGATTAAGGGATCTGACATTCCACGCTCCGATCCGTAGAACGCCAGTTTTTACTTTCTCCTGATAACGACGTCCTCCTGAATAGTTCCCGCCCGGAGATCCGAATGGGGGACTATTTTACCTCCCGAATATTTTACCCAAGAGGACGCCATCATCATTTAATCATACAGTAAAGCTGCATGCCCTCGGGAAAAATTACGCCTGTAGTTTCCCTTGCTTTCAGCCGTTCGCAGTACCAGAACAGCAAGGCTATTTTGGTTAGTGTTACAAGGCCAGATCAGTCAATCATCCAGACTGTTGCCTCTGCAACTACTGAAAAGGCTGCTGCCCCTCTTCAGGAACCACACGTTTGTCTGGCCTCTCAACAGATACCCCTCCGTTGTGGTTGCACCTACGGTACGGCTATCTGTATCGTTGAGGCACGCAAGACTCCCCACCAACACCAAGGTCTGTGGTTCATGGGGGGGGGGGGGGGGGCGAATTATCCTATTGAGTATTATACTTGTGAAATGTCTTGTCTACCGACCGTAAATGTAGCGGAATGTGTACCTCAGCTCTACTATAGAGCTATGGTGATTACTTTTGTCTGTTTTTATCTACACCATGGCAATGTAGGTTACGGATCTAGTCGCTGTGTCACTGTTATGAACTAGTGGGCTTTTGATTTGTAAAATTTTAACATCACTCTACACAGTTCCCTATATAGGCTGATTCGGCTACCCTTACCTGTGGGCTTTATGCAACGCGCGTCAGCTTCAAATACCACATGTAAGTTTTTCATATTCTCTCGTTCGCGATGTGCGAATTATTAGTGCTAAAGAAGAAAATGAACAAGATCTTTTGGTAGAAAATTTAATGAAGTTAAATTTTGTACTGGGATACATTTACGCTAGAGACTGTAGTTTTCGAATTATTCAGGAAAATGTATGAAAGTGACCTTCCATTGCGTTTTTTCTTGTATAACTCGGAAACCGTGGCCTCCAACGAAAATCTACATCTACATCTACATCTATACTCCGCGAGCCACCTTACGGTGTGTGGCGGAGGGTACTTATTGTACCACTATCTGATCCCCCCTTCCCTGTTCCATTCACGAATTGTGCGTGGGAAGAACGACTGCTTGTAAGTCTCCGTATTTGCTCTAATTTCTCGGATCTTTTCGTTGTGATCATTACGCGAGATATATGTGGGCGGTAGTAATATGTTGCCCATCTCTTCCCGGAATGTGCTCTCTCGTAATTTCGATAATAAACCTCTCCGTATTGCGTAACGCCTTTCTTGAAGTGTCCGCCACTGGAGCTTGTTCAGCATCTCCGTAACGCTCTCGCGCTGACTAAATGTTCCCATGACGAATCGCGCTGCTTTTCGCTGGATCATGTCTATCTCTTCTATTAATCCAACCTGGTAAGGGTCCCATACTGATGAGCAATACTCAAGAATCGGACGAACAAGCGTTTTGTAAGCTACTTCTTTCGTCGATGAGTCACATTTTCTTAGAATTCTTCCTATGAATCTCAACCTGGCGCCTGCTTTTCCCACTATTTGTTTTATGTGATCATTCCACTTCAGATCGCTCCGGATAGTAACTCCTAAGTATTTTACGGTCGTTACCGCTTCCAATGATTTACCACCTATGGCATAATCGTACTGGAATGGATTTCTGCCCCTATGTATGCGCATTATATTACATTTATCTACGTTTAGGGAAAGCTTCCAGCAAAATTTAACTACATTAAATGTACTAGATAAAGGTCCTGTTCATATTTTCTGTTTGACTAACAGTTTGCGCATAGCGAGCGAGAGAATATGAATCCCTATTGTGGTTTTGAAGGTACTGTGGGCTGCATAAAACCCATAGATAGTGGTAACTGAATCACTTTCTATGTTCATGGGTATGAAATTTATTGTATCCGTGATCAACTGATACTAGTTTTACATTTGTTTTCTTGTCTCTATACATGATATACAGCTTGTTTCATTTAGGACTGAGAGAGGTGGCGCAGTGGTTAGTACACTGGACTCGCATTCGGGAGGACTACGGTTAAAACCCGCGTCAAGCCATCCAGATTTAGCTTTTCTATTATTTGTCTATAGTGCTTCAGGCAAATTCCGGGATGGTTTCTTTGAAAGAGCACGGTCGGCTTCTTACCCATCCTTGACACGATACGAGCTGGTACTTCGTCTCTAATGACCTCCATGTCGGGGACGTTAAAACCAATCTTCCTTTCTTCTTCCTTCGAGAGCAGTTCGGTAACGGCAAATAAAACGCCATTACGTAGGCATAGACGAACTCTATGCATCTCAATGCACACGAATGAATTTATTTTAAGTTCGTTGAGGAGTATATTTACTGTCTGTTCTCTGTACATGATCTATAGCTTGAAATCGTTTCGGTAAAGACAAATAAAACACCATTAATATCTCAATGAATCTCAGTGAATTTATTTTAAGCTCGTTGAGTAGTGTACTGACGCACGGTAAGTAACTTGTTTCTCTAGTTATGCTGCTACAGTCGTTGAAAGTAAGGTGAGGCTACCATCTTGGTAAGCATAAGACTATTTCGTCTTTTGATTTTCCTTTGTAACAACAGTAAGCACATAATATTTTCAGAATCAAGGAAGTTAAGGTAATGTTCCCCAAGAGAATGACTCTCTTCGCTTGAATACGTGAACGCAACGCTGACGCTGACACGGGTTGTAGTTAGTCGGCGATGTTGCAGGAGAAACTGAGTCATCGCGGAGCGAATATCGCTCACTGTGCCATGTTGTAGCTTTTAAGTAGGCGACCATGACGCCTGTATTTAAGGCGTATGATGGTCTATTTCCACAGCTTTCAACACCTTACGAAACTTACTTGACGCAATATTCTCTTTTCTCACTCTTTGCTGCTAAGTACTATGAGGAAGTGAATGAGACAAGTATAGCACACGGAAATGTTAAGAGTATGCCCTTATTATATTTGAGAGAACAGTCAGCAACACTTATAGCTTTAATGCGAATACATTGTTGGGAATATTTATTGACTTATTTATTCCAAAGTTTTGCCCGTGATTCTGAAAATTTGTGAAACACCTAATGGAGATTTGTGAACTAACTCAACCACAAATAACGGCTCGGAAGAGAGCCTTACACTGCTCTGAAAGTCTCCACACCTGCAGGCTGTGTCAGTTCCGTATCAGCTGCGCAAGTAGCAGAAAGCTTATTGAGAAATTCTGCTTACGGTAGGTACCTCATTACCACATCATTACAACTCTTAGTTACATTCATAAGGACACAGACCGATTTCACTCTGTAAATTAAATTTCGCTGATAGGCCGCAATATGAAAATTTTGCTGTCACAGCTTGTAATCCAACATACAGACTTGTTCCCAGATCGCAACTGTAACAATGTAGGGGCCTTGCGACGAAAGATGAATACGTACATTACCTCTTCCAGTTTGATCAGAACAACTAGGTGTTACAACCGTTTGCCGTCACTCATTGCCTAACGCTGTATCTGTTTGACAGTTTCGTCTCAGAGATTATTGTATTTCTAATTTCATTGTATCTGTCAGTAAAGATCAAATAACACATTTGTTTTGTATGGTACAATATAATTTTGTACAGAGAGATGGCTTTCATGATTCCTAAACTCATTTGTAGTGGTTTCATAAACTAAAAATTGATGATATGTTACATTCATTAAAAAAATAAGTGAAATAGAGAAGGAAATTAAATTGTTTTGTAATGGTGAAATGTTTCCCATTTACATGCGTCCTTAAAATCTGATGCTCAAAGGTGGACGGAAAATTCTTCACGGAATTCTTTTGCAATTGAAACGGATCCCTCCAGAGTAAAATATTCATGATTTTCTACTTTTTTTAAAAATAATATTGACTTCTATATAGCTTCGTAAATTAATAGCGAGATACCATGCACAAAGACTTCCTTGAATAATACTTAAAGAGAATTTGTTTCATGAACTATACTATGTTGATTATTTGAGTCCGTGTGATAGGGAGTACGATTCTGTGGATTGCAAAGGCTAACATATAAGGAAGATCCATTCACAAATTAGAAAACGCCTGCTATAGGTAACCTGAACGCAGTTAATTGTGTTTGTATGGACATTTAGTTTGAGGTGGTAATGGTTCTTCGGTAATTCCATGAATTAACACCAGCACGCAGTCCTCAGCGCCACAAAATTTATCGAGCTCGGTTGCAGGCATTGCCATATCAGCCACTATGGCGTGTAGTTAACTCACCAGGGGATTTCAGTATAATTCAGATGGGATGAAGCGTCTCTCTCCAAGGAGTCGTTATATTTTGCAGAGTTGTGACCCCTGTTAGGTTCAACTGTGTCCCTTTTGTTCACAGGTTCTAAACATACTTCATAATCATACAAAATACGTCATTGCCTGAAACTTCTCGTTCTCGCTGGAGACTAGTAATTTACTTACGAGAAGCATTCTGATGTTGTTGAAACTTTCCTGCCGGCCGGTGTGGCCGAGCGGTTCTAGGCGCTTCAGTCTGGAACCGCGCGACCGCTATGGTCGCAGGTTCGAATCCTGCCTCGGGCATGGATGTGTGTGATGTCCTTAGGTTAGTTAGGTTTAAGTAGTTCTTAGTTCTAGGGGACTGATGACCTCAGATGTTAAGTCCCATACTGCTCAGAGCCATTTGAAACTTCCTTCGAACAGATTGCAACTAACTATGTGGCTAATTGTCTCCTCCAACAGACATGAGCTTATAACTCTTACACGAGGTTTCAGAATATACTACTGAAACCAGCTCGCGATATTTACTTCGAATTTGTTACGATTCCCTTGTCTCTATTACTCCAAAAAATATTCGTTTATAAACCGCTGAGCACGTAAAACCAAGAAATTAAACAAATGAAGATAAAATCACTGCTAAAATATTTCAACATAAACCTTGCATAAAGCTGACAGGAAAGATGTTGGTGCATTCTAATGCCATCCGAGAAACCAACCAACAGTCATCATTAGGGACATTATATGAGTAACAAATCTCACCTCCAGATCAAGAATTAAAGACCGTATAATTTGGCCAAGCACTGAGTAAGACTGCAACATATCCGACAATGGAGAGAGAGAGAGTATGGTATCGAAACGTAAAATTTAGTTCCAAGACAACAGAACCGAAAGAGGCTACCTGTAGGCGGTTTACACGATCCATAAAGATCTTCTATAGCAAACAGATGACCGTGTTGTGCATTACTTTTATTTTCAGCAGCTTATGGGCGGAGTTCCATCCCATCAGCCAGAGAAGGAAATAGACCAAAAACCTCTAACCTGCAGACAGAGGGACGAACTCAAAGGGATCATGTATCCAATAAAAATAAGGTCTATGCCGATTCAGAGGCATTGACGGAAGCCCCATCATTGGAATATCCGGCTATAGACCATTTCCCTGTATTAGAAATAGCAGTATACCAACACAGCAAAGGTAGAAGAAGCCGCCTACGACAACAGCACGAATCAAAAGTTCGAACTACGTGAACAGTTGCAACATGGAATGTTAGGGGACTTAGAGATGCAGGAAATGAAATTAAGAAAAGTCAAAATGGCGTATTGGGAGCAATTGTAAAATTAGAAAAGGATACGTGCTCACAAGATTTAAATAGTTACGTATTAATTTATTCTGAGATAGAAAAAGATAAGAAGGTTACATCCGTAAGTATGACAGAGCACAGAATTGTTTGATTAGTGAACGAATTATTTCTACTATAATTAAAACAAGTTGAGACCGTTGTTATAGTCCTGCAGTCTAGTGGTCTACGGATCAGTCGAAACTGATTAACCCTTAACCCGAAACATCGGTCTCACAGACCCCTCGTTAATTTTAAATGTCGAGTGCGGCAGCACTGCAGATAAGCACGGTTTCACTTTCCCAGTACCTTCGCCGCAATACTTGCCGCGTGTAAAACAACAGTCAACAATCACTTTTACTTCGTCAGTGAAGACATACAGAGTATTGTTTAGAGGAGTGAGCGAAGTTGTGTGCCTGAGATACCGCATGTTTCGTATTACATACATGAATTTGGTAGACCGCGTGTTTCTAATTAGGACATATTCTGCTTTCAGTGGCTGTTGTTTTATAGCGTCGTCTTCTATGCGTGAATTTATGTCGTATTTCAGTTATAACATGGATCGACTTTCTAAGAAGAGTAACATATCTGCAGCTAATCCAGATTTGGAAGCTCGGGTGCAAGTGCAGTTAGGGGATGTAGATGAAGAGGAAAATGGGATCGATGACGACACATTTAACGATTCTGATGATGATCCATATTTCGTGATAGTTGATAGTCACCATGAAACATAGAGTGATACCAGTGAAGAAAATGTTTTATTGGAAGAGGAGCTTGGAGCGGTCTATACTACAGATAATACCTCACAGGAAACATAGAACTTTTATGGTAAAAATAATTTCCACTGGGAACGTTCTGAGCCTGTTAGAACGAGAAGACACCAGAGCACAACATTCTGAAAGGAGTAATGCCTGGCCTAAAAGCCAAAAGTCGAAGTTTGGAACAAAGTCCTACTAAATCTCAACTATTGGAGAATTTATTTGATGTTGACATGATAGATGAAATAGTTTTATATACAAAAGTGAAACTGAATACAATAAGAGAAAAATTGCAGGAAACAACTAATCCGTCCAATTACAAAGATACTGACAACGTTGAAATCAAAGCTTTTATAGGCCCTCTAATGATGACATCAATATTCAAATGGTCTCGTGAAGATAAGTTTGTCCCTTTTCGAAAAGGATCTGACCAGTCGTCCTATATTTGTGGTGACAATGTCGGCAAAGCGCTTTGAAATACTTCTAAGCAGCCTGAGACTTGACGATGCTACTACCAGAGACGAAAGAAAGAAGTCAGATTGCGCAGCTGCAATAGTAAACATTTTACAGTGGATGAAATGTTAGTACCATTCAGGGGAGTATGTCCTTTCCGCGTTTATATGGCTAACAAACCAGTCAAATACGGCACAAAAATTATGTGCCTGGCAGACTCTGGAAGCGCTTACCTCTTCAATCCCTACAGATATTCAGGGAAACATAGTGATTGATGTAGTCTGACAGAAGAAGAGAAAAAGCATGCCAAACCAACTCAGGCTGTTTTACGTCTGTGCAAACCAATAGAAGGAAGTAACAGAAACATTACTGCTGACAACTGGTTTACATCTATAGAACTCACTCGTGAGCTGAGAAAGAAAGGACTAACATACGCCGACCGCTGGTGGCGGAGTGGTTCTAGACGCTTCAGTCTGGAACCGCGCGACCGCTACGGTCGCAGGTTCGAATCCTGCCTCGGGCATGGGTGTGTGTGATGTCCTTAGATCAGTTAGGTTTAAGTAGTTCTAAGTCCTAGAGGACTGATGACCTGAGATGTTAAGTCCCATAGTGCTCAGAGTCATTTGAACCATTTGACTAACATACGTAGGAACGATCAGAAAGAACAAACGCGAAATTACCCAGGAGTTTTTGGCTGATGAAAGTAGGTGAGTTGGGTCAGCATTATATGGATTCTCTGAGAATACAACATTGGTTTCATTTGTTCCTAAGAGAAGCAAGGCAGTAATTCCTGTGTCTTCAATGAATTGCTCTATTGAAAATGGTACCATAAAAAATAATGCAGAAATGCAACGTAATCTGGAGTAGATTTGCTCGAAATGAAATGTGCCAATTATTCGTCAAGTACACGTACAAGATTCTGGCCAATGGCAGTCTTTTACACACTTGTAAACATCAGTTGCGTGAACAGTTTCGTTCTGTATTTGTGCTCGAGAGGAAACCACATGCTAACTCGTCTCAAACTCACCAAACGTTTGGCCAAGGAGC
Organism: Schistocerca serialis cubense; assembly: GCF_023864345.2. Taxonomy (NCBI): domain Eukaryota; kingdom Metazoa; phylum Arthropoda; class Insecta; order Orthoptera; family Acrididae; genus Schistocerca; species Schistocerca serialis. The sequence goes on from NC_064639.1 coordinate 385,729,952, forward strand.
TGATAGAGCCACAGCTAAGAGTACGCCTGGAAACTCAAAATTTACCTGGAAATATCGAGGAAATGATCCACAGAGTTCTGGGAGACACTCAGTAATCAAGCGAAGGCATACCAAGTGACAGAATGTAAAAATGGAAGACGTGTATGAAGTGCACTGCGTCCAAGAAGAGGAAAACGGCGTACAAGTTCATCAAATGTGGTGACACAGTTTACCTGTAATGCAGCAGAAAGATGTGGTTCGACTGTGCAGAAAAGATGTGATTTAATATTTCAGTTCAGTTGATTAGTATCTTTTTTTTACATTTTCTGGAATATTTTATCTGTATTTAGCAATATATTGTCCGGTATAACAGGAGTGAAAATCATATGAAATCTGACACTGAATGACTGAACGTACTTGTAATATTTCGTGTTTATTTTATATAATATAAACAAAAAAGTGTTTATATGGGCTGAAAAGTATTAAATTTACTTATAACGTGAATTCACTGAGTGTTTACTTGATTTCTGTCAACTAATGTGGAGTTCTGTGATATTAAATATTAGGTGGTCTGAGAGACAGTATGTTTCTAGTTACGCACATTTCAGAGACGTTTCGGGTTAAGGGTTAAGAAGAGCCACAAAATTGCAAACAGCTACAGGATGATTATGTGACTGCTAACAGGAGGCCTTAATGCGAAAATTTGTCATTTGGACTGCTTCATTAAGATACATTAAAGTCAAAGAGGAAACCAGCGACAAACTGTAATAATATAACAATAACTAACTCAGTTTTATTAATAAATACGTTAGCGCATATACTTGATCACAACAATACGAACAATAAATTATTGACTACTATACTGTAAATGGAAAACTATGTGTTGTAGGTGCGTTACAACATAAGAAAACCGCTTGCCTTCAACGCTGGGCGTCGCGGTTATGCACTCCATCGCGGAGGCGTCAAGAGAATAGATAAAGTGACCTCCCCATCGTGTGGCACGTCCACGGAGGCGTTGAGCAGAACTGTGAAATTAGGTGTCAATGTGACATCATTAACCCACCTTGCAGCTCACATGAACTTCAGAAGTCCAGCCTTTTCTCGCATGTGTCGAGAGCTTGCTGTTTGAAGGGTCGCCGAGTGCGAGGGTAACGTCACAGAGCGCCATGCTTTTGCTTCTTCACAGAAGCTTCCTCACATCGCAGTGGGAAATAATTAGGGTTTTTTGGAAAAGTGATCCATTAATTCTGTTGCACATTACATATGAGCTTAAATACTGGCCTATAAGGTGCAAAGTAAATATACCGATTTGGAGTTATTGATTAGAAGCCGCCAAGTGACCAGCTATCTGAATAATACTAACCTAAAACAAAATGCATATAGTACATCTCTAAAGGGGTGGTCGAAACATATTTCATTAGTGTCCAGTATTTAGTAAGTATGAGCACGCTAGTCACGTAGTTGTGCATGAGAAAAGTTGCTGAACTGGACAAATATTATTGAAGAGGAGTCTTCATTTCTTTCTTGTGTGTATAATGCTAAAATGGGTGTATTGATGAAGAAAAGCAGTCAGAATCATAAGTGAAAGAGCAAAAGTGCTTTCAGTTAGGAAACTTTGAAAAGGAAATGGCCGATGTTAAAATAAGGAGTTTTTGAATTCAATGTGGTAACAGTAATACAAGCAAAGTTCAGGTATTACACAAAGAATCACAAAATTGCTATTAAGATAAATATATAAAGACTGGTGTGAACATATTTTACTGAATTACAGGTTAAACATTTATATATGTTGCAAAAATCACGAATTACTGTGACAGCCTTAAACTAGATTATACAGATAAAATACATGTCTCAAAAATCCTATGTTATAAAGTTTATACACACGCTGCTTTTATTACTCAGCGATATTAATACCATACTGAAGATCACTGGGAAAGCAGGTCCTTAAATGTTAATGGCAGTGTTATAATTGATACAATGATTGATAAAAATATCACTTATGGTATGAGATATGTTTGCAACTCTAACTCTAATCCACAGCATTGATTTAATACACAAATTTCAGCCTAATTTACACATATACACGTCTATAATTAGTACCAAACTCTAAACATTAACAGTAAGTGTGCGACAGTGATTAATTGCCTGTTAAATGCTAACGACGTTTCTACAAAAATAGATATAAGCTAGTCATCGATGAAATGTGTCCTTTCCCATCAAGTTTTCGCTCTATGTGCAGCTTAAGTCGAATGGTGTGTGAAAAACTCTCGAACTATTGATGTTTCCTGTGTTTTAATTATTCAGCCACTAGTGCAAGCTAAATATCACATTTTTTTGTGTCACAGTTTAGTGTACGAATTATCAGTCTATCGCAAGAAGGCACTTCGTGGCGTTTCACCACTTTAGAGTAAGTGGGTATGCCCGTAAACCCCAAAAACTGTTGTGTGACACATGTTAACTCCACTCCACTCTGAGAAAATTAGCGTCGATCTCATGACTCTGGATACTGAATTCACACAGGAATATCTGTTTTTCTGTCTCTGCTTCACACCTCAAATTGGCTTTCATTGCATCGTAGTGGAAAGAAATTAGTAACAAACACATGGCTTTAATATCTACTTACCCATATGTTCAGCGTTTTATTGGCTTCTGGGCGCTGGGAACGTGATGTTATGAGATGCAGTTATAATAGAAAATATAGAACATCAAGAATTATAAGTTCCGCATAATGAAAAACTACCCCTCGTTAATAGATTTATTTGCACCTGACTGTAAGTACATGTTGTCAACCAATGTCTTTCGTTCATCTCTATTGACCTACCTGTGAAACTAGGACGAAGTTTACTCCCACCTATTTTCACATAAATAAATTCCTTGTGGAGATAAAAGTTATTAAGACGTTCGAACAAAAACGTTCTAGATGAGTGTACTGCTAATAAATTGTATAAAGGTTATATTTAACGTTGCATGCAATGGAAAAAATTTTCTTACGCGGATGAAGCGCATGTCTGCTGAAAAATGTTGTACCTATCTCAACGTGGAAGAAAATTGTAAATACAAGCGTATCCTGTCACTGCTTTAACACAGGTTTTTTATGTCATTGACTATCCAGCTGTTTGTGTGACAATTAAGTTCGATTATCCATTGGCGATTTCTTACTTAAAGAAAAACGAACGTAAACTAGTTCCAGCGCGAATGAGGCATTCTTGAGACTCTCTGGTAAGGATTACAGTTACGAAAGGCTAACAGTTTTTGAAATAACTCTACTACCTGATAACAGACCACATTATTTATCAAATGAAGGAAAACAACAATAAGCAGGAGACTAAACACGCTCATGCCGCGGCTGTCTGAAGGCACTTTACTCTGCATATAAAAGAAGCAGAGAGCCTTCGGTGTTTCTTGAGTTCCACCAACACTACGGCGAAATGAAAACTGCGAAATTCGAATACCTCGAAACTCAGAGTGCATAGGACGTTCTTGTTTTCCGTTCCTTATCCGATGGTGAAAATGAGGCGAACTGTAAAAAATTATACTCGATGTTCCGATTTTAACTTGCTCTCAAGTCATGAAAAGCTTCTCTTCTCCGAAACACAACATAAAAGTGTAATTTCATAGCCAGATATATAGATTGGTTAGATTATACAGAACATAGTGCAGCCACTGCAGAAGCTCATATGGGGTGACGGGAAAGTCATGTTTATATAAATTAACAATAGCAGTTAGAGGAGAGGCTAAATGTCCAAGAAACAATTTAGCTTATAGCCGTCCCAGTCATAGCTTCGTAATAATGTTATATCTCAACGTGAAATGCAGGACCGTGACATTGCATAAGGGCCCATCTTTACAGCAACACGAGGCTCTGCTGAATAATTTCGCAGCTTGATATGTAAATATCTTGCGAGAAATAAAATTAAGCAGCTTAGGAAGTCTTAAGAATGAAGGTTTCGAACAACATTTTCTAGGTTAAATTTCTTGGGTCAGCAGTCGGGTCGAGAGCTTAGGTCTCTATTTCGGTCCGTCATTACGTTTGAACACGATATCCTGGTATGTCTTGGAAGTAGAGGGCAGCACAATATACTTAATCAAAAGCCGCGTATGTAGTCCTTTGTTTTTAACGACTGCGAATTGAAAGGTAGCTGATCGGCATTATAACTACACTAGTTTTCTGACACAGAGTTTCCGACGTTTCTAATAAAACTGTAACCATACTAGTTTTCTAACACAGAGTTTCCGATGTTTCTAATAAAACGGTGCATATTTTGTGATTTCGATGTATGTATAACGACTTCTAAAGCTTATTAAATGTGTGTTACATTCTGCCCGTTAATTCTACATTCTCTTTCGTCAGTTCATTACGACGTTGATGATTGAAATGAATATTCTCCTCTCTAGCTACTAGTATAATAGCGCGATCTTTATAGACTATTAATTGATATTAGGTCGCGCAGCCCACACTCGAGATGTGTTACACGTTTGTTGGCAGTTTTATTACAAACTGGTCAAGTCCTCACCAAAAAACATACGTTTCAGTAACAAAGAAGTCTCTTACGAATTCTGAATGGGTAGAGGACGTCATAAACCAACAACTAGAAGGAATAAAGATAAAAAGTGAAAAGGAGGAGCATGCATAGCGTAGAAAGCAGGACGAAGAGGGAGCAGAGCTTCTGAATAACACATTAAAAGCATTCTCTCTGGAGAATGGAGTGCGAGTGCTGGTGAGCGCATTGTGTGCCTCAGTGGTCATAATCAGCCGTTTCACGTTAGAAATCACTTCGCCTACGTCATTAGTGATATTTATGCGTATTAGTTATTAGTTCTTCCTAGGCGAACAACATGCACCTTACATTGCAGAGGTCATTTTTCGTGGTATCAGCTTAGTCTTGTATGTTTGTGTTACTTTGTTAGTAATACGACTATAACAATAGTGCTTGAAGCACTGTTTTTTGGTGTAGACAGCTCCAATTAAGGAGTGGTGTTTTGGCGCTGGCGGGGCTGTGGAGTAGCTGCGTATCGTCAATGATAGTGGTCGAGCGACAGGCTGCTCGCGAATCTAGAGGCGACGACGTCGCGGAGGTCGGCGGGGGCGGCGGCGGCGGCGCCGGCGTCCCTCCAGAGCAGCGTCAGGTCGTACAGCGAGCAGTAGCGCCGACCGTGGCGGCAGAGGCCCGCGCGGCGCGCCCGCAGCGCCCCTGGCGGCAGCGGTGGCGGCGGCAACAGCCGGCCCTAGGGCTGCACGCTGACCGTGGCGGCGCCGCTCACCTCCGGCAGCTGCTGCGAGCAGAACGTCGCCACCAGCTTGCGGTCGCCCACCTTGCGCGGCCGGAACGTCTCCGTGAAAGACACCAGCTCTCCCGGCTTCACGTCCCTGGGGCGCGCCGGCGCAGCAACCGAGAACAGAGCAGGTGGCGCGGGGCATGAATTTCTGAGCTTCTATTTTCAGTTATCTACACTACTGGCCATTAAAACTGCTGCACCAAGAGGAAATGCAGAAGGTAAACGGGTATTCATTGGACAAATATATTACACTAGAACTAACATGTGATTACATTTTCACGCAATTTGGGTGAATAGATCCTGAGAAATCAGAACCCAGAACAATCACCTCTGGCCGTAATAACGGCCTTCATACGCCTGGGCATTGAGTCAAACAGAGCTTGGATGGCGTGTACTGGTACAGCTGCCCATGCAGCTTCAACACGATACCACAGTTCATCAAGAGTAGTGACTGGCGTATTGTGACGAGCCAGTTACTCGGCCACCATTGACCAGAAGTTTTCAGGTGGTGAGAGATCTGGAGAATGTGCTGGCCAGGGCAGCAGTCGAACATTTTCTGTATCCAGAAAGGCCCGTACAGGACCTGCAACATGCGGTCGTGCATCATCCTGCTGAAATGTAGGGTTTCGCAGGGATCGAATGAAGGGTAGAGCCACGGGTCGTAACACATCTGAAATGTAACGTCCACTGTTCAAAGTGCCGTCAATGCGAAGAAGAGAGGACGGAGACGTGTAACCAATGGCACCCCATACCATCACGCCGTGTGATACACCAGTATGGCGATGACGAATACACGCTTCCAATGTACGATCACAGCGATGTCACCAAACACGGATGCGACGATCATGATGCTGGAGACAGAAAATGGATTCATCCGAAAAAATGACGTTTTGCCATTCGTGCACCCAGGTTCGTCGCTGAGTACACCATCGCAGGCGCTCCTGTCTTTGATGCAGCGTCAAGGGTAACCGTAGCCACGTTCTCCGAAGTGATAGTCTATGCTGCTGCAAACATCGTCGAACTGTTCTTGAAGATGGTTGCTGTCTTGTAAACGTCCCCATCTGTTGACTCAGGGATCGAGACGTGTCTGCACGATCCGTTACAGTCATGCGGATATGATGGCTGTCATCTCGACTGGTAGGCGTTGGGATCGAGCACGGCGTTCCGTATTACCCTCCTGAACCCAATGATTCCATATTCTGCTAACAGTCATTGGATCTCGACCAAGGCGAGCAGCAATGTCGCGATACGATAAACCGCAATTGTGATAGGCTACAGTCCGACGTTTATCAAAGTCGTAAACGTGATGGTACGCATTTCTCCTCCTTTCACGAGCCATCACAACAACGTTTCACCAGGCAACGCCGGTCAACTGCTGTTTGTGTATGAGAAATCGGTTGGAAACTTTCCTCATGTCAGCACGTTGTAGGTGTCGCCACCGGCTACCTTGTGTGAATGCTCTGAAAAGCTAATCATTTGCATACCACAGCATCTTCTTCCTGTCGATTAAATTTCGCGTCTGTAGCACTTCATCTTCGTGGTGTACCAACTTTAATGGCCAGTAGTGTAAAAGCAACGGCATGCCAACGATAAGCGTGGGGGACTGGAATGCTATTGTTGCGTAAGGAGGGGAAAGAGCTGAGCGATAATACGGGATCAGTAGCAGGAATCAGAGAAGAAAGAGACCAACTGAGTCTACAACAAATTTCAACTGGTTATAACAAACACATCCCTAGCAGTCACAAGAGAGGGCGGTAAATTCATATTGCAATTTGATGATAATAGGCTTAAGTTTAATCCTTTAGTTCCCAACAACATAAAAAATTGATTTTAGTATTTCTCACAACATTATCCTTTACCATCATGCTAAGCAGCGGATACAAATAGAAATTGTCAAAAAGAGAAAAATCAGTCCTTTTAAGGACGTTCTCACTTTGGAACCACTGCCACATACAGTTTTCAACCACCTGTCATTTCATGAGATATATTTGAAACCATTTTCCCGTTTTTCCTACACACCATCCTACACGTCGAATCTTCCATGAGCTCATAATGCCTAAAACAAATTATAGTCCTAAACAGCAAGCAAAAATGAGCCTAAAATTTAATAAATGTATATCAAGAGCACTTACTGCTCCAGTGGTTTCATTTCGAAACCACTCACAAAAGCAGCAGTACAAACCTACGTTACTGTACCTTTAGACATACATACTTTCATCGTCAATGATCTCCTCAATATCATCACCATAGAAAAACAACATGTCACAATCTCCTACAAACACGGAGTGCAATCTCCGCACCGATTACTGCTTTGAACGCTGTGACTGCTACAACGCACTACATTCGTAGGAGTACCACAGTGTATCACTTGAGGTCTCTGTCTTGCAATAGCGATAGTGGTTTCATGCGAAAGGCATTAGGACTTCATAAAAATTGATAACATGGTGGTTTCAGGCAGGAACCACTGCTACTCAAAGAGCTAAGAGAATCGTCAGGATGAATCAGCGTGGAAAGAAATGGAACAATGACCTACGGAGCAATGATGGTGTGCGTTTAAAGTTCCCTAAGGCAGCAGATCCTGCGATAAGAAATAGAACACTAGGTAGTGCAGCTGAAGCGAAACGAGCAGCTCTAAAAAGGGCAGTCAAAGAAATTGGACTGGAAAGAATACTTGAGCAACAAAGAAATAATGCAATACAGCTATAACAGAAGGAAGTACAAAAGCGTTCAGCTAAAGGCGGTAATCCTGCAGTATAAGTCAGTTAAGAATGAAATTAGTATGAAGTACAGGGAAGGTAAACCGTCATGGCTGCGGAGAAAATCTGAGAAACTCTTAAGGGAAATAGGCATGGAAAGACAGAATCAATATACATAAAAATTAAAATAATGTTCATTGAAATGAAAAGCACAGGAATCAACAGTGCGAGTGCAAAAGAAAGAGTTCATTAAAGGCATCTACAAGGGGTGGAACTGATTGGTAGATTTGAGTTTGGAAGACATAGACTACCAAGTATTAGAGTCAGAGTTTGACAGTGTGTTGCAAGGCTTACGATCAAATAAGGGATGCGTAACATTTCTTCGGAGTTAATAAGATCCTTGGGGGGGGGGGGGGGGGGAGGGGGAGGGAGGCAGCCGAATGGCTCTTCAGGTTAACGTGTAGAATCTATGAGACTTTCGGAAAAATGTCATCCTCAAGGTTTTGTATACAAGTGTAGATAATTGCGAGTACTAACGCACAATCGTACCCAAGTTTCTCATCTGAATAATACATAAACGAGTGTAAAAGAAAGTTAAGTGTCTTCTTGATGACTATCAGTTTGCCTTTAACGAAGACAAACGTATCACAGAGGCATTTCTGACGGTGGACGTGACAATGCAGCTAGTCTTAAGAATAATCAACATGCCGCCATAGGATCTATCGATCCAGAAAAAATGTTCAACACGAAATGGAGCAAGATGGATGAAATTATTACAAAAATTGGTTAGCTATAGGGAAAGACGGTAAATATACAAGAACCAAGAAGGAACAGTAGGATGGAGTAATTAGAAAATTTGCATTAAAACGGATGTAAGACCTATGGATCAATCTGAACATCGAGGAGTAAAGCCGGAATAAGAGAAAGATTCTGGAGTCGAAAGATATCAATGACAGTATTCGATAATGCTATTGCTATTCTCCCTGCCAATGAGCACGATTCATATGACTTGTTGAATAGAATGAATAGTCATCGAGTATAGGATATGGGTTGAGAATGAACGAAAGAAAGAGGAAAGTCTTGAGGAGTAGCCGAAACTACATCAACGATAAACTTTACATACAAATTGGGGGCCGCGTAGAAGACTAAATGAAGGAATTCTGCTACCTCGGAAGTAAAGTTTACAGGACGGACGAGACAAATATGATATAAGAAGCAGAATAGCACAGGCAAAAAGGGTACTCCTCGCTAACAGAATACTAGTATCAAATATAGATCCTAATCTGAGGAAGAAATTTCTGAGAAGTGTTTACAAACATGTGTACGCACATGTGCCTCTTGAGTCAAGTGGTTTATATTAACAGGATGGAGAAAAGACTGTATGACGGTGCTAAAAAGTTAAAAACGCTTTTCTTGGATTATGTGGAATATGCATTTCATCTCATTCAGCAGAAAAAATTAATCATGTATTAAGACAAATTACACCTCATGATGAGCTCACAGGATCCGAAATGTATCGTTTATTTAGCAAAACAAGAAAATTTGTGACTGATGGCGTTTCTTTATTCATACTCCCAGTGGATTACTGAGAATATAGTTTGGAGCACAGCGTGGATGGAAGTGAATCATGGACTATGTGAGAACCGGAAAGGAAGAAAATCGAAGCGTTTGAGATGGGGCGCTGTAGAAGGATGACTTGATAAGCTGGAGGTTCTTCGCAGAGTCGGCGAGGAAAGGAATACATGGAAGATACTGGCACGAGAAGGGATAGGATGTTAGGAGATCAGGGAATAACTTTCATAGTACCAGAGGAAACTTTAGATGGTAAACGCTGTAAGGGGGGACAGGGGTTGGAATACAGCCATCAAATAATGGAGGACAGTGGTTGTAAGTGCTATTCTGAGATTTACGTAGAAATTGGTACAGCAGTGAAAGTCGTGGTGGATAACTATAAAACAGTCAGAAGACTGATGAAATTGGTACAGCAGTGAAAGTCGTGGTGGATCACAATAAAACAGTCAGAAGACTGATGAAACAATAAAAATTAACTTGTGTAAGCTTCAAAATGGCACGATATTTTCAAGATTATCAGATTTTTCGAGTATCTCGGCAGAATAATTATCATGGCGTCTCTGCCAGACGCTAAAACGACATTCCACTTCATCAAATGCATCTGGCGAGATTCCCGTTGATCCATAATTAAAGATATTATATGGAAAAAAAGCGCAGTCTTACCTACATACTCTCAGTTATCAGAAAAATGTACTGCCATAGAAGAGTATGGCAACTCTGATAAAGCTAGTTTTAATTGTGTTGTTTTTAAAATGCCAAAACCAGTAAAAAATGTAGTCATTTATGCCATGCCCGTGTTATGATTTAGTTTAACAATTCCACCCGTTTCGAGCATGGATTTAATATATTGTTCCGTTAAGATTAATCTAAATGTCAAAATGTATGAGATTTTGCAGCATGTTGCTGTGATGTTTGACTGCTGTTATTCGTGATGTAGCTGTTGGCAAATGACTGAACGACGAGCAATTATTCTTTATTGAAAACTCATGTTTTTAAATATTTATTTGTTTTTTCACACTCATCACAGTTGTTGCGACAAGAGGCGCACTTTCACGTATGGACTTTGTTTGGAAAACTATTCTGGGCTGCTCTACAATACGGTTCACATCTACATGCAGTCAAATAATGACGAACATGGCTAACAAACAGCTATTGTTATGGATGTATGTTAGCCCCATTTTCAGGTATATATCTTACTGTTTATATTAAACTTCTTATTGTAACCAAGATTCGATCAAAAGTAGTCGACCAAGTATATCACATTTCTAACACGTTAAGTTACTAGTAAAGATTTGGCTATGGTATGGCAATAAAAAATAAAACCTATTGGGTTCGCAGAGCGCTGAAATTAGAAGCTGATACGAGGTTATACCCAGTATGTATAAACTATTACAACGGAAAAGTATTTGTTTTACATGTGTAAACACATGTCTTACATAAATAATTATCTGAAATTCTGAAAATATTTAGCGTTGTGACTTTCATTGTGGAAGTGTATAGAAAAGAACATCGCTTAGCCACCAACATGAAATATTGATTAAACTTAGAACAATAATGTATTTTTCCTGAGGTTTTTTGTACAAACTTACTACTCATAATTTCAAATAAAATTGGAATCTATCCAAAAGTAGGCATATTGCAGTTAGTTTCTCCACCACTCACAAACTTCATCCACAATTTTTCACACCATTAGTATTTCCTTTACAACGTTTTGAATTTATTCACTAATCTATGTTTGCTGTCTTAAATTTCACATTGTCCAATTTTGAAACAATATTTAAGGACGACTTCTTTCTCAAACGACTTGATAACTTAAGCAGACCTGAATATGCATTTTCTCCTCATCTTGCTGGAAATACACATACAGCTACCAGTATTGCAGAAAATGATATCCAAACTTTGTGCTTTGCAGTGAAGGGCAGCACAATAAGCTTACTGGAAGAGATCACGATTAAACTCTCAAGAATACCATCTTGAGTTATATTCTAGAAGAGTAAATAGAATCATGTAACATTACATTTCCTAAATGACTTCTGAAATCTTCCTGTTTCATTTGAACGAACATTATGTTTTTAACATTTCACTGCTTAGTGTATAATTCATTCATCTGTACTTCATCTTTACAATTATACCACAAATTGCCATTATTTTGATTGAACGACACATATTTATACCATTAGTCATATGTGTATAACTTAGCACAGACTCTTAGATGATTATTTCTTATTCATTAATATAAATCATCATATACCTGCTTAGATACAAAATTAACTGAGTTTGTTTGTTGAAAAATCAACAGTAGTATAAAATTTGTGTGTATTACATGTTTTATAATCATCTTCTTCACCTTAGCAACGGTAAAATATATTGTGCTTGTGTCATATACACGGCTTTTGAAATATACCTTTGTTGCATAAACATTTCGAAATTATCATTGTCACGTTGGTGCACTTGTGGTGATCTAAAAGCAGAACATTACTTCTTACATCTCTCTCAAGTGAATCGATTAGGTATGTTCATGCACGTCAATCAAAACATCTCTATTAGCTGATATAAATCCATTTCAGGCATTTCTAGTACTTTTCTTCAATTTAAAATACATTTCCAAATAATTATGATTAGTTCAAGAATCTTTCATCATAATTAATTTGACTTTCACCTCAATCAGTTCTCTGGATATATGAAGTAATCAGTTTGTATCGTGGTTAGAATTCTATATTGAGGAGTATATTTCTCCAGTTTGTATCGTGGTTCGAATTCTATATTGAGGAGTATATTTCTCTATAATAGTTGATAGTGCTCATTCTGTGGTGGGAAGAAGAGAAGATATACCACATCCCACACCTATTACAACATTATGATGACCAAATCACCGTTACATCTGTTACAGTTTCAATGAAAAATATGCTACTGACAATATGACTATATTTGAGAGCACTGGAAATTATTTTTCACTTACAATATTATGATTTTCGTTGCTGATAGCTCAATAATACGCTGGATTTCAGACGAAGTGGTTAAAGAAGGATTAATTTTTGACCCTATCGAACATAGTAAACAATCAAAAGAAATAAAATCGTGTTGTCTTTTTAAATCATGTTCCTTTATTAGTTTATGATAATCCCACGTGCTGAGAAATTTCTAGGCTTTGAAGTATATTTAAGGTAGACGCACTATCTCATGAAAAGTATCCGAACACTTATTAGTGGACATTAATATAAGGTATGATCCCCACACCTCCCCCCCCCCCTTCGGCTTTATGACTGCTTCAAGTCTGTTGTGGACACTTAGCGTGAGCTGAACGATTATCTGTGGAGGAAAGACAGCCCACTCTCCCACAAGAGCCAAAACCAGAAAGACAGTGATGTTTCACGTTGCGGTATGGGGAAGTTGATATTCCCAAAGGTGTTCCTTTGGTTTCACGTCGGTACCATGGACAAGGAATATCACTCTCCACAAATAATTTCTTCATAAATGCTGCTTTATGGCGGTGCGTTGTCGTGCTGACATAAACTATCATTTTCTCCAAACAGCTCTTCTACTGTGCTCAGTACACAGTGCTGCAAACTGTTTTCATATTGTTAACGTTTTTTCTTAAGCGCAATACAGGGACCATACCATTGGTACTACACATGATGTCAGGTAACATTCTCCTGGCATTCGACAAGCCCAGTCCTGCCATCGAACTGCCACAGGGTGCAGCGTTCATTCATCACTCCAAATTACTTGTTTACGGTCATCTACTATTTTGTAATGTTGCTCTTTACATCATTTCAAGACTCGTTTAGCATCGACTTCAGAAATGTGTGGTTCATGCGGATCTGCTCGACCAATGTACCCAGTTCTTTTTAACTCCCTATGCACAGTCATTTTGACAGCTGAATTGCTGGTAACACTTTGGAACCCATGGTCCCTTCCTCTGATTTAATGCGATATTTATAACGACCCTCCGTCAGCATGTGTGGCCTTCTTGGTCTTGATTTAGCTGTGGTTGTTCCTTCGCGTTTCCACTTCAGAGGCTCATCACAAACAGTCGACTTGGACAGCTTTAGAAGGGTTTAAATATCCCTGATTGATCTGTTACTCAGGTGACATCCAATGACGAGTCCGCTTACGAAGTCATTGAGCTCTTCTGACCGAACCATTCTGCTGTTACTGCTTCTGTACTGACAACATAGCTGGTTAGTTTTAAGTAGTTCTAAATATAGGGGACTGGTGTCCTCAGCTGTTAAGTCCCATAGTGCCTAGAGCCGTTTGAACCATTTTTTGACAATATAGTACTACTTTTATACCGGAGGGCCCGCCTCTGGTGACATCTAGTGGTCAGTTCCGCACTACGCATAGATGTCAGTATAAATTTGATCAAACAGTATATTGTTAACTTTAATAACATCACTGGCACTTTTTCTTCACGTTACAGATCCAAATTGGTATTCTTCTGTGAGGTTAGTAACAAGTGAGTGAGATTTTAGTAAGTTCGTAATTTAAAAATATTCGTCTACTAATAACTGTCCTTCTCGGCAACAATACACCTGACATGTGTTGTGCTCACCTAAATGGGATGACTTTTGGTCGGTTGAGGCCTGGCCCCTCAATGGTGAAGGTACAGTCGGTGAGCAGCCTGTTGAGTGGGTTCTGGAACGTGAACGTCGCCTGGCTGGTCTGGCCCACCTGGCAGCTGCCGCGGATCTGCAGTCACAGGTACACACGGCTCATGCGGACTTGTCTTAACACGGTATCGCAGAGTTCTTAATGGATGACTTGTTGTCGGACTCACCTGTATGCTCAGTTTGGGGTTGATGAAGGGGAAGTCATCCTCCTCGCTCCAGGTCTGACGCGTCTCCTTCACACTGGCGATGGCGTATATCTTGACCAGGTTGTGGTCCACGAGCTTGTCCAGGTACTCTTGGGGCATTATCTGGATACGAAGTATCTCGCCTGAGGGAGAAGAGAAAATATGTTTCTATGTTATTACAGTAGTTACCTCGTCTACGAAGGTAAATGTATTTGTTCATATTTTCCATTTTGTAAGCGGAGAGCGTCTGTGAGCTCATTAAATTTCCCTATGAAGTTTACACCAGTCAGTGTTCACACTTTTTTATTTACTTGCTATAAAAATTTCAAATTTTCATTCATCATAAATACCACATAATGTTTCTTGTCCTATGACTGCGTTAGAGTATGGCATGAGTGAACACATGCTCAACGCTTCTAATAGTAACTTTGAGGTTATGTCCACTCATATCACACTCTAACGCAGCTATCGGCCACTACTGATAATCACTGAATGGTTGAAATCGGTATAGACAGTAAATAGCAACTGTGTGAGCATTATTATGTACTTCAATTGAAATAGTCAATATTATGTCAAGAGTCAATATTCAGCAGCACAGTACGAGCAATGCTCGTATATATAGATAAAGTTTATTTGACAATCATGTCCACTTTAACAGTTCCAGTTCGTACTCGCTAGCTTTGTTACAATGGGCAGCGTCATTCTGGATTGTTCCCCGTGAAAATCATGGAAAATTAGATGAATCGTCGTATACAACAGTTGCTGCTTCTTACCATTGAAAAGCAATTGCTAAATTTAACTACCTGAGCCACTACCTTAATAACCCCTCGTCACCATCTTTTCACCATGTCACAATTTAATATTCGTCTTGTCACCGCGTTACCCTACTTTACTCACCTCATATTTTATACTCATTTCTATTTCGCCGCGCGGGATTAGCCGAGCAGTCTGAGGAGTTGCAGTCATGGACTGTGCGGCTGGTCCCGGCGGAGGTTCGAGTCCTCCCTCTGGCATATGTGTGTGTGTGTGTGTGTGTGTGTGTGTGTGTGTGTGTCCTTAAGATAATTTGGGTTAAGTAGTGTGTACGCTTTGGGGACTGATGACCTTAGCAGTCAAGTCCCATAAGATTTCACACACATTTGAAATTATTTTTTCTATTTCATCTGCCGCCAGGCCCCTAAATTCTGACTGCCTCCACCCGAGTTCAACGACTCATGAGACACTGAGAAGCAGGATGATTCAGAATTAAACACCCCGTCGGCACTGAGATCACTAAGAGCAGGTCAGGAACTGCAAGGTGACAAGACTGCATCAAGTACTCGACCTTTCTCTGACTGGTTAAATCGTCGTAGCATTAGCCAGAAGTGATTTGCGGGAATCGCACTATTAAAAAATGGGGAAGAGACATTTGAATGGGCGAAGCCTTGAGACAAAGGAGCAATGCGGAAAAATCGTCATTGCTAGAGAGATTTTGCAGATAATTAAGGACTTACGACGTGGATATTTGCGAAAGAAAAAGGCTAGTTGAAGACTATACTTCATGGAATTCTAGGATTTTGAATCAGGATAAATGACTTGACATATCAGTTTTACGTCGTCTGTCAGTTGACGTGAACAGTACGGATTCTAAGGTACTGGTGCGAAACGTCGAGATATGGGCTAGGCTGACCAATACAGTGTCACAATCAACCGGAGAGATGCAATGTACGAAAGGTCATAGTGTCTGGTAGGTTATCAAACATCGAAATGCTTGATTCGATTAATGGAACGTGTAGGTAGGTTACTCCATGGTGCTAATCCTTTCTTCATGCCTGTGTTACCTGGCCAAGGACAAGAAATAAAACATTGCAGAGGCTCTAGTGGATTTTAGGGAATACTTACGCTGTCCGCCCTGTATGATGAACTCGCCGTTGGCGCGCTTCAGCCTGTGTGCGGTGGCGCCGGTGTAGAGCACGGAGCACGCGGACAGGATGGCCGTGATGGTGCGCTGCTCTTCCGCCTTGTTCTGCAACACACAGCGTGGAAAACAACAATAGGCGAAACCTCTGCGGAGACACTACTGTCTCTGCTATGCTGATAAAAGCCTGCGCCGATGCGCGGATATGTCCACAAGTATCCGGAGTAAGAATTACTATACAGTTAAAAGTTCAAGTACAGAGCCAATATTAGGACCTTCGTTTATTTTCATTACTTGTTATAGACGAAGGTGACTGCATGAAGGGACTCCACACGTCGGTTGTAAGGGTAGCTAAAAATTGGCGGTCTACATGCACCTTTGGAATGTATGCGAGGACCAGGAGCTCTATAAGTCTATTTTCATCCTGATCTAGCGGCGACCACCTTGTCTGAAACTACTGACTGTGTGCTGGGCCGAGACCACATCTGTCACACTGTCTGTGGAGCACCGCATGGACGACGTGTCTGACCGCTGCCTATTTGCCATACACGATTATGAAGTTGTTCGTATTATCGGTTAATGTACTGTACAGTATGCGGCGCTTTCCGGACAATTGAAACATATGTAAAAGCAAATTTATTTAAACAAATTACAAACAAAAATGAAAATCCTTTTACAGATAAGTAGTGGTATCTTTGAAGAGTAGCATTACTCGATGTAAGCCCCTTCAGCCGCGATGACCGCCTCCAATCTTGCCCTGAAGTGATCGCATGCACTCTTTAAAACAGCGCTGTCCATGTTCGCGAATGCTGCTTCGATAGCAGTGCGTAGAGATGAGACATTAGGGTGCCTCTATGACCATAACATGTCGACGAGAGCCAGTGTTGGACTAAATGGCTCGTATGAGCCAGTGCACCGTCCTGTTGAAAAACATATTGCCTCCCCGAGGCCACAGTTACCATCCACGGTTTCACGACATTTGTCAGAACTTGCTGATAAACTTCTTTTGTCACAGTTTGTCCATTTTCAAAGAAACGTCGCGGTATGATATCACCCTCAATGGACACAACACCTAGGACGTGAACCCCAGACTTCTCCGAAGCATTATACTTGGCTACAATATCGTAAACAGTTGATACCGGGTACTTGAAGGCTCGAACTACTTCGGTGGGCGAACGATAATCGTTGCTCTTCGGTTGTACTGCGCACTTGTTCGCAATATCTCGACCATTTTGAGGTTCTGGCTGTTTACTAACTGCCTATGGTTTTCAAGAACGCCAGTCGCGACCTCCGGCGGAACTACGATATGGCGGGAAATTCATATCGAAATTTGTCGGGATTTAAGCGCCACAACCTGTAGTGGTTGAATGATTAGCTACTTTGAGCGTTGGGGATAGAGCTAGAAGAGTGCTTCAGTAAGACTAAAACATGTACATATTTCATATAAGCAAGGTGAGTGTGTAATGCAAGAAACCAAAATGAAATCGACAATTTGACGAAAGTTTGGGTACTGTATGGACGGCAAGGAGAAAATCAAAGATTGAATTACGTGTAAGAATGTATATCTTCACAGCGTACGTAAAATGTGTTGTAACTAAAGTGTAAGACTGACCAAATGGTGTAATTTGTTTTTTAACACTAACCCAAGAGTCAAAAGTTTTCAAGTACTGGGTGATCAAAAAGTCAGTATAAATTTGAAAACTGAATAAATCACGGAATAATGTAGATAGAGAGGTACAAATTGACACGTATGCTTGGAATGACATGGGGTTTTATTACAACAACAAAAAAAATACAAACGTTCAAAAAATGTCGGACAGATGGCGCATCATCTCATCACAATGGCAATAAATAGCATAACAAATTAAGACAAAGCAAAGATGATGTTCTTTACAGGAAATGCACAATATGTCCACCATCATTCCTCAACAAAAGCTGTAGTCAAGGTATAATGTTGTGAACAGCACTGTAAAGCATGTCCGGAGCTATGGTGAGGCATTGGCGTTGGATGTTGTGTTTCATCCCTAGAGATGTCGGTCGATTACGATACACTTGCAACTTCAGGTAACCCCAAAGCTAATAATCGCACGGACCGAAGTGGGAGGCCAAGCATGACGAAAGTGGCGGCTGAGCACACGATCATCACCAAACGACGCGCGCAAGAGATCTTTCACGCGTCTAGCAATATGGGGTGTTTTTTTTTGTTCTAATAAACCCCATGTCATTCGAAGCATGTGTGTCAATTTTTACCTCTCTATCTACATTATTCCGTGGTTTATTAAGTTTTCAAATTTATACTGACTTTTTGATCACCCGGTACCTCCAAATATTAAGCCGCCGCTGAAAAAAAGGTCTCGACAGTAACGACTTTTCTACCTTTTCATGAATTGGGGATGATATTGTTGAAACGGTACAGTTTCTAATTGATGCTAGAGGCAAGTACAGAGCTATAATTACTACTTCATCTAAAAAGTTGAGACCAACATGGAAATCTTGCGTCTTGCTCCTTCGTGCAATTTGAGAGCAGTGAGTAGAAGGTTGCGGTCTCGTAAACTGACATACGGCAAGGAGAGCGGTGTGCTGACCACATGTCCCTCTACATTTGCATCCAGTGACGCCTGTGGGCTGAGGATGAGACGGTGGCCGGTTGGTGCCGTTGGACCTTCATGGCGTATTCGGGCGGAGTTTAGTTTAAACCTAGTTTTTTAGATTAGAAGGTTGAGTGCAGTGGGTAGAGACTTACGTGTATGTGGACAGTGACGCTGAAAGCGTGCCCCAGCTGGACGTTCTCGATCTCGACGAGGTCGAAGGCGACGTCGTGGTTCTCGGTGGACGGCAGCTCGTAGTGGCAGCGCGCCATGGGCAGGAAGCGCGCCGCGTTCAGCACGGCCAGGCGCTCTTCGTGCGAACCTGCGGCAAACGCGGGAGCAACCTCACATCAAATTCCCAGCCAGCTGCAGACTTTGAAATACCTGCTTACAGTTGACATGAATGTGGAACTGTAGCAGTTAGCGAACACTTAACGTTTGTGCAAACCGGAACCACCAAAAACAACGAAACTGAGCCGTGGTAAAATTGGCTCTTTTTTGAAGAGCGCGCCGCAGCACGTAGTGTGAAGCAGTCGCCCTCCGTTTCTGGCGGTGGCGCCGCTGTGGCAATCGCAGCTTTGGTGTCTCCCTCTGGTGGGAAAGGGGAAAGGTAGCCTGCTCACGTGCATTTAAGGGGCGCTATGAGCTCGCTAGGTGGCTAGTCTGCTCAGTTGGTCAGCTGGGTCAGTGTGGGGCAGTCAGTGTCTGTCTGTCGTCCGGACTGCTAGTATGTGTTAGGCCGCCAGTCTGCTCGAGTTTCTTCGGCCAATAGTCATTGGTGGTTGGATCGATCGGCTGATCGGTCGCGCACTGGGGCACAAAATGACTTGTCCGTCTTGAGCGTCGGCGCATGTGAGGTCGCCACGTGAGTCCAGTGACCCGCGCCATATAGCGAGGGGTAGTGGCTTCGCGGCCGACACGAGAGCAACAGGAGTCAACCAACGACTTCGGTCTGGCCGGCGCGAGCTGCGACGCCGTGAGACGGGAGATCGGCGCGCCTTCCTGCTTCCGTTGAAGCGGCTGGCAGCGGACGGCTCGGGAGAGCGTTTTGGGGGTGCTGCGCCAGGTCTTCGCTAGACATCGCAGTTACTAGAAGTTAAGTGATTCGTGATATCTTGTTTCCTTTACTTGTAAATTCTACTTGTTTTCTTGGCCAGTCTCTCGTCTCCAGCTTTCTCGTCTGTCTCCCGTCCGCACTTGTTAGGCAGTTAGTGTCTGCCTGTCTGTCTGTCGGTCTGCCGTACGTTAACAGCTGCCTCTGTCATGTTTGTCGGATTCGGTACTAACGAATTAATTGCTTAAGGTGTAAAGGCCGAATTCCTGAAATATGTTTAATCTTGCCTATCATCTTGAGAGGCGGTATATGTGTAATGTAGAGCATGTTTGTACATTTTATGTAAGACTGCATTTCATGGGTTTTATTTAAATGGTCATTTTAGTATATAAAGTTGCCACCCTTCCACCGTAAGAGTTTTCTTTGAAAAACAAGTTGCACTTTTGGTGGCAAGTAATTTTTTAAATGTGAGTGTTTTGTACCATTTCCATCCCTCCTACGCGGTGCATAGTTTATGTGTTTGTGTGAGTTGTTAAAAATTTTAGTTTAAAGTAATCTGGTGTGTTGCAGATTTGCACCAGTGTAGTCTTTCAAAGGTTCTTGTGAGCGGTCGTGACTACGGCCGTCTTAAAATGGAGCGGCAAGCTTCTCAGCCTGAAAGCTCATACTGTCAACAAGAAAAAGTTATTTCTGCCTCTGAATAAATTGTAACTTGATATTTAGAGGGTGCTTTCTGATTATAATTTTTAAATCTGTTTTTTTCTTTTTTTTTAAAAAAAAAAAAAAAGAAAGGGTTTTTAGGAATAAAATTTCCATTTGTTGAAAGAAATTTGTTTTCATCAGTTACCCACTGGCAACTACTTCTACGCTCACATAGTGTGATTAAGTGTGTTAACGTTCTTGATGAATCGGTAGTAAATAAAGTAAATTCTTTAAGAAAAGATTTTGAAAGAAAATGAACGGTTCAGAAACGAATAAATCAAAACTTGTTGGATGTGCCGACACTAGACTGGAAGTAAATGGTGAAGATTACATGGGATACGGCGTACACGAAAGCATAGCACCGCTCTCGTTACTTTATAAGTAAACAGTGCTCTCAAACGAGGTGAAAATGTAAAAACTAGTGTCAGTACACCTTGTGGCAGTATCGGAGCGCAAGCCAAACTCGTGGCAGTTAACCCAAAAAAGAGGTTTCTCTTACAATGAAATTGCAGTTCATACGGAGCATGCTGCTAAAATAGTGATCATTGTGTGACGTGGACAGAAGAGGATCGTGCGCAAGAAAGGGTGCGTCACGATGGTCGTGACATTAACTTCAGTTTCGTGAAGGACCGACCATTTTCGTCTACAGTACTGGTTCAACAATGGATTACCAAGGCACGTGTGTACTTGCCTGCGTCGAATCCTCGGGCACTGGGATGGTGGCACGCAAACCAGTGCTTCTGTTTCCATTGTCCAAAAACTACATACTAAAACCATATTTGAAGTCTTTTACTGGTAAACTAAGAGACAATGTTTAATGTTTACGGGCCATTTCCACTTCAGTTTCTACAGTAGTGATTACCTCCAGTGGTAAATGTCAAAATTTAGCCATGCCTAAAATATTTTTAAACAGCTTTTATTATAACTATTTCTTTACGTTTATACGGTAACCGCCAGAACATCTATTGCTGAATAAAGACTATCTCTAGTCTTTCCCGCACATTACAATCTTCAGACGTAACGCACTCATGCTGCTCCTACAGCTTTCCTGATCTCATCTACCCACCTTCCACACTCTGTCATCCTCTCGACCTGGCCTCATTTCTTGGAATCCACCAACGAACATCTATGGTCCATCTATTGCTCATTTACATGTGCCGCCCACTTACGTTTCAGTTTCATTACGGTCACTCCAGTCAGTTCCATGAGCAACCAAGTTTTTGAATGTTTTCCGCATTTGAAATCTACCTCTCACCGCCGTAGTAGGTACTGTAAAATTTCAGTTTAAGACACATTTGGAACTCTTTAGTTTACCGAAAACACCATACCATTTTTATTGTTTTGTTTATCTGCTTTCCTATGCATCCAGTTGTATTATTCAGCACCTAGTAATAAACTCGTTAGCACGTTTTTTCCTGATCTGGAAAATGAGCAACTAAATGCCTTGGTTGTAAGACTACTTTCTACTTCCCCGCGAATGCAACGCACAAAAAACAGGCTTCACAACACACTGGCGAAAAGTTTCTGGTTAGTATACACTATTATCAGAAAATCCCTTAAGATTACTTATTCCATTCGCCCCACCTGCAAGTGTAAAAGTAGATCTTTGTCTACATTAACAATGACAAATAAAAACAAGGAATCCAATTGTCTTAGAGCATCAGATACAATGTTCACCTGCCATCATCAAACTGTTTAACAAATAGACACAAATATTCAGTACCAATCATCTCACAGATTCGTTATTTTCTGGCTTAATGAAAGAAATGCAAAAACACGTGAGGTTAGTTTCTTTGAATGTTGGCTGAATATTATTTATCGTCCGTCATTTTTAGAAAAGATAAACTTTTGCATTTCTAAACTTTCATAAACTGCTGCTACAACGGGAGCGAGTTCTGTCGAATAACCGCTGTAGAACATCACAGATCTCTCATCCGGTCCCGCAGCCTTTCCACTGTTGAACGATTTTAATTGATTTTCGATTCCACGATACCGTTTGCAGCTCTGTAGTCCTAATATTTTATCTCTTATCGTTTACATAATCTGTAATGTATAAAGTATGTACATGGAAAATAAGGCAGTCGTAAGAAACATGCATAAAATTATAGCTGTAGTTCATAGTCAAAGCTCGTATCTACATACAGATTAGACGGCGTGGTGGGGCGGCGAGTGTGTGAGAGGAGTTTCAACAACATGAAGACTATAAGAAAGAAGATAAATGTGCTTTAGAACAGACTAAGACCATAAACCAAGCAAAATATAATTCGTAATTCCAATAACAGGTTTAACAGGACCCATCACACATGAATGTGAGTTTCTGAAGTTTCGAACTCGGTTCACAATCAATGCAAGTAATTCTGACAACATATATTTTCGCTGTTGCTATTTTCTTACAACGAAACGTAGATCAAATTCTATCTCAAGATCAAGCATATCTTCTGTATCACTTCACTGTACTACACTTCCGGAAAAAATTAGTAATCTGGAAAGACGACGTAGTTTTTGATCCGGTGACGGGATATGCCACCTAGGGAATAGTAGAAGTACTAATAATTTTCAACGTCGTGCGCCAACAGATAGCGTAGTGGCACGAGAAGTGACCCGTGCGACTCGTCAGCTAACAACTCCTACAGAATGAGTTGAACAGGTCGGGCAGGCGTGGCATAACGTATCCCAGGACAGTTTCCGTCATCTGTGCAATCGATTAGATACCACAGTCAGCACCTACACTGCCGCCCGTGGAGTCTACGTTATGTATACATGAGTGTTTCAGCATGGATCGATACCGGCCATGTCAGAATCGCTTGTGCTACTGACCTGCAAATTTAATTATTTCACGTACCCCGTATCTACTGTTGCGTCCTGGAGGCACCACCTTATCGTAGCACTGTCCGTGCGGATGGGAGAGTTTGCGTGTTCCTGTGATGCTGAGAGCTATACCGGTGGTAGCGTAGCTACTGGCAGGTTCAACGTAGCCGGTCAGGTCTCAGCAGAGGAGCCAGACGAAGTGTGCCTCACAACGACCTACCGTCCTTTCCTCCCTTTCCCTTCCAGTCCCTTCCCTTTCCTTCTTCCCTTCTGTCAGTCTCTTCATCGGTGTAGGAGACGAGTAATATCGATAGGTAAACACTCACGGCTTCTGTACCGACGAAGCAAGGCACCTGTGATGTGCCTTAAGGGCGTATGTCAGGATACTTCCAGTGGCATATGGCCATTCAGTGCATCCCCTGCCTCTTGCCAGTCGTATCGGCCCTACGATCCACTGCCAACTAGAGGCAGAGGACGAGAGAGTGGATCTGCATCTGCGCAACTGCTTGTCCACTTTAAATACCTTCACGCGCAGATGACTCCGGCAAAGTTTCAATGGACTATGAGCTTTGAAAGTCCTGCGGCGATGGAGTACTGATGGTGAGGCAAGGGTTTGGTGTACCTGAACCTTAGTTGGTGCTCTGCACGTTAGGCGGTCAGACGGTGATGGTCGTTCTGGTACTCGTGAGAGACGGGAGGACTGGTTCGGCAGCTCGTCAGACGACAAAGCAGCCCTATTTAGGATCGCTCTGCTTTCCCTAATCCAGGAAGGGGGACTAGAAAAGGTGGCCTAAACATAGCCCGTCTCAACCCAGCACAAGTGGCAAACTGCGGTCACTTGTTCACTAACATATGCGGTCAAAAAAATAATAAAAATAAACAGTTACCTTAAATATCTAATGATTGGAGTCTGGAACGTCCGTACTTTACAGGATAACGACCATAATCAGTGCCCAGAGAGAAAGACAGGACTTATCGCAAGGGAATTGGCTACATATAACATCGACATTACCGCCATAAGTGAAACACATCTTAGTGACTCTGGACAGTTATGTGAACCGCTCGGAGGTTATACCTACTACTGGAGTGGAAAATCATCCACTGAAAGGGCGGAAAGTGGGGTAGGCTTTGCCATACGCAATGAATTGGCATGTTCACTAACAGAACTCTCAAAAGGTATCGGTGACAGAATAATAACACTCAGACTTCACCTGGCATCCAAGAAATATCTTCACTTGATCAATGTATACGCACCTACATTGCCATCTCCGGATGAAGAGAAGAACAAGTTCTACCAAGATCTCCGACATGTCCTTAGGGATATTCCCTCTGCAGATAAACTTCTGTTACTTGTTGATTTTAATGCTCGTGTTGGGAATGATTTCAGTGCTTGGAATGGAGTCCTCGGTCGCCATGGGATTGGAAAATGCAGCTTGAATGGTTTGGATCTTCTAACTCTATGTGCCGAGTTTGAACTCTGTCTGACAAAAACATATTTTCGTCTGCCTGAAAAATATAAAACGACATGGATGCATCCGCGATCTAAACACTGGCACCTTCTGGATTATGTGATAGTACGGAAAAAAGATCTTGCTGACGTACTGGTCACACGTGCAATGAGAGGCGCTCAGGGATGGACAGACCATCGACTCGTGAGGTCCAAATTAAAGATAACTTTGAAGGCACCACGCCGAGCTTCAAACAAAATACCAACAAAATTGTCCTGCAAAATCTTGGCCAATGATCAGACTATGAGAGCAAAACTGGATGAAAAATTTGGTGTCGATGGCCTTTTGATATCTGAATCTGCCCCTGTAGATGAACAGTGGAGTGCATACGCTAGCAGACTTCGTGGCTGTGCTTCAGAAGTCTTGGGAAAGCCTCAGAAGAAGCACCAGGACTGGTTTGACGACTCAGATCCAGAGATCAGAAAGCTAATTAATGATTTCAGAACCTCTCTTCGCACCCCTGATGATAACAAGCGTAGAGCAGCGCATTACAATCTGAAAGTGAAGGTACGTGCTCTCAAAGACAGCTGGTGGGCAAATAAAGCAAATGAAATACAGTTATATGCCGACACACACCAAACGGGCAGATTCTGTGAGTCCCTGAAAACTATCTTTGGTCCAAGAGTTGGGAAGATAGCACCAGTCTATAACAAAGATAAAAGTTGTCGGCTGACGCAACAGAGTGACACCCTGTCTCGGTGGGCGGAACATTTTAATGACGTTCTTAATCCCGACCATCACACAACCGATATTCCATACATAGAAGCACTTGAAGACCTGCCAGTTGAGGAACAACTTGCGGATGCCCCTTCCTATGATGAATTCATTTCAGCACTGGCTAAGCTGAAAAATGACAAAACAGCAGGATTAGATAACTTGCCATCAGAGCTATATAAATATGGGGGGCCAAACATCAAGAAACCATTGTTTGCTCTGATCTTAAGGATTTGGGAGTATGAAATGATTCCACAAGACTGGAAAAATGCTTGTATTTCCAAGATCTATAAAGGCAAGGGTGACATATCAGACTGCAGCTCCCACAGGGGCATTTCTCTTCTCTCAGCAGCGGGAAAAGTCCTTGCCCACATAATTAACACCCGGTTAACACACTTTGCAGAAAAACTGCTACCAGAGACCCAGTGTGGCTTTCGCCCAAACAGAGGCACAGTGGATGCCATATTTGTTGTCAAACAAATGCAAGAGAAAAGCTTAGAGCAACATCGGCCTTTGTTCATGTGCTTTGTAGGCCTGGAAAAAGCTTTTGATCGTGTCCCACGGGAAGCTCTCTGGATCATACTAAAGAAAACTGGGTGCCCTGACAAAATTGTCAGTTTGATTCGGCAGTTTCATGAAAACATGATGGCAAAAATCCGCCATGAGGACAAGCTCTCAGAACAGTTTCCCGTGACATGTGGTGTAAAACAAGGCTGTGTTCTGGCTCCCACACTCTACTCACTTTACTTCGCAGTTGTTATGAGAGACGCGACCAAAGCCTGTAGTAATTAAATTAGTCTCGACACAAGGACAGACAAAAGTGTCTTCAACATCTCTCGCCTCAGAACAAAAAGTCGCGTAACCAAACTATCCATCTTAGAGATTCTCTACGCGGATGATGTATGCATGATGGCTAATTCTTGCGAAACTCTTCAGACTTACATAAATCTGCTAAATGCCTCCTGCAGAAGATTTGGCTTATCCATTAGCATCACTAAGACGCAAGTTCTCAAACAGCCACTTAGAGGTCTTAATGCAGATGACTCCAGTATTGAGATAAATAACAAACCCTTGCAAAATGTGTCAAATATCAAATACCTGGGAAGCCAAATTAGAAGTGACAACAGCCTGACAACGGAAATCGCAGCGCGTATAGCCAGCGTAGCCTCAGCCTTCGGTAAGCTTAATGACCGAGTATGAAAATCACATGATCTCAAACTACAAACAAAAATTGCAGTCTACAAATCAGTAGTATTATCCACCTTACTCTATGCCTCGGAAACCTGGTGCTGTTACAAAGCTGACATTAAGAAGCTAGATAAATTTCATCTTCGATGTCTGAGATCAATTCTGCGCATCAAATGGGAAGACCGTGTCCCAAACACGGAGATTTTGCGCCGCGTAAAACTGGCTGGTATTGAAGCTTTAATAATGAAACATCAACTGAGATGGAGTGGTCACATAGTACGCATGGATGACAGTAGGCTACCTAAAGCGGTGTTCTACTCGCAGCTCTCGTGCGGGAAGAGGAGGAAAGGTGGTCAACACCTGCGATATAAAGACACCATTAAACGCCACCTTGCAGCCTGTGGCATTCCAAGCAACCGTTGGGAGGAGCTAGCATTGCGCCGATCGGAGTGGCGATCAACTGTACATAAGAGCATCGAACAATTCGAGCAAAAGCGTCTAATGAACCTGGATGCTAAAAGAGAGCTCCGTAAATAGCTCAAGCCTGTCTACACGTATACTTACAACTCTGCTGGTCAACTTCACCGTGCTTCATGCAACAGGATATTCGAAGCGAAATTCGGATTCGCGAGCCACATCCGAGCCAACCACAACAAGGACAGAGAAGACTGACGGACTCGCTGTTGCCGGACACGGCGAGGAGGACATCATCATCATCATCTACTGTTGCAACAGTAAATCTTGGGTAAATTGGAAACCTTCTAAAAGAGAGTACCAATATTTTGCTGGCAGTGTATAAGCTACAATACCAAATCACACGGTACTGAAATTAGGAATGAACAACAGTGATAACCTACAACAGACTGTGGGGCGGCGGGTGGAATTATTTGTTGCATAAAATGTTCCTACTATTTATTTAATGCTGTTGTTTGCCGTTCTCAACACTGGCTCTCTAACTACAATATTGGCAACCAGAAAGTGATTAGCAAAACGTGAAGCCTGTAATTAGAATTCCTAGTGCCCACTTCATGTGAGAAATACATTTGTAGTTACAGCTTATAGCTCTGAGGAATTAGGAGATTGTCTGGGATTCATAATCAAAAACGATTCTCTCTAAAATGTTCACTATATTCTGAAAGTCACAGACCAAAAAGAATCCACACAATCCAACTACCAGAGCAGTTCAGAGTCTAATGCGCTGATGCAACTATAACTGTTCAAATTAAATGTTTAAGTGAATTCTCGCCATAATTTGATGATAATATTCATCAAACGCCACGCTAAATAATGATAGAATCTCTGTCCTGCGGCGGCACGTGAAAATACGACATACGCAAACTGAAGATAGATCATTAAAGTCATCCCAGAATTAACACTTCACTCGAAAACGATTTCATGGTTACGCGTATCCCGAGTAACTTATTACGGCATCCGAGGCTGTTTATAGCAATGGAACCGACGCGACGCGACTCCTGGCACAGGTGGTGCGCTAATCAGCGTCTGGAGAGAACTGGGGCCTTTTTCTTTCTCGCGCAGCGTTCTTATATATAAAGCCGCGGTGTGGACGGCTAAGGGAACGCCCGATCAAATCCGCTCTCCCGACTAGCCGCTGGGTTAGTAATGCACCACTTTAAGTTATCGAATAAATCATTGCTTCCTTTGCTGATGGCCGATGAAGCTCTAAATTTAAATGTGCAATCAGCACATAGGTAAGTAATCATAATAAAAGTCTGACGTGGCTAAGTCAAATATTTTGGGCGAGAGAATTTATTTAATTACACTACATGCAGTAGATGAGCTCTGAACTTGCTCTTTGCAGATATGCTATCGCTGTAGTTTTATAGTTATTCAGTTGAAAGTTCTCACATCTTTATGATTATAGCGGATCTCCCTTCTACTTAAATTTAAACATCCTAGCTTTATTTATTCGCCTACTTATCTATCTTGCATCCTTAATTTTTAAGACAAAAAGCAGAAAATCATGAATTTCAACTAAAATTTTAATTTGTGAGATCCAGAATACTGTTTCTACTAAATTATTACGAAAAAGGAATCTAAATATAAATTTTTAAGTTTCTAGCTCTTTTCTGTTGCGCCAATGATTTTTACAGAAAAACATCCAAATTTCGAAAATGGTTAAAGTTATTGAACTGATATTCAACACATATTAATTTAGTATTATTCCTGACATGATAGAAACGTTTCAGGTTATTTACTGGATTTTTACAGTATTGCGCAACATTTATGGCATCAGAGCTAGTTACAGCGGACTAGGCTGGCACACAATGGAAAGACTGATGTGAATTTTATACGGTGTGAGTAGGCTGCTTCCCTACAAGACCAAACCACCATTTATTCGAAAAGAGCATTTGGGGAGAGTAATCGAAAGTACAGAAATTGAATACGTAAATCACAAGGGGTATAGCAGATAAACAGCAGGAAAATATGGTGGATGCAATAAAATCCGTTTGAAGACTGACAACTACAAAAATATCATATAGGTGTATTTCTTGAATTTTGAGTTCAAATAGTAGTAATATTGAGGTCGGTGTGTGTGCAATCGAGATTGCGGTATAGTGTGCTAATGTAAAATTATTTTGGTAGCTTGTAGTTATCTACTGTAGCAACAAGTGGATCCTACATCGAAAGGAAACATACCACAGTGTTTATCTTCGTCATTACCGAGTGGTGCACTATGGATCTTTGCCCACATTTATGTGATTGTAAGTTGGCTGTAAATTAGGATTTTGGGTGATATACTTCGTTACAATATTGTGAAATGCCTCGAAGAAAACTGTCTATTGACACGAGACTATCACTGGTTCAGAAACTATCGTCCTTATAAAACACAACTGGCTCTTAGTCAGACGGAGTATTGAGTGCTATCAACAGGGGATCGCAAGTTGATTCTATATTTCTATATTTCCATAAGACTTTTTGACGCGGAAAGATGTAGGTGTTTACTTTACCCACGTGCTATTCGAGAGCGGAAAAGTCGATAAAGAGAAAGTGGTTCGATGAAACCTCTGACAAACACTAAAAGTGATCTGCAGAGTAACCATGTACATGTAGATGCAGACGCAACCTGTACCCAGCATCCTGGAGCCGAACGCGACACCCGGATCGCATTACGGACTCAACGCAACACAAGGAGCGTCTTTGAGTACCGTTACCAGTCTCTGAACAAGGACACTAGAGCAAAAACGTCCTGTCACAGTGGCGTTACTTCTGCTACAGTCGCAGAAAGATGAATATTAACCTACAAAGCAACGCAAAAAAAACTAAGAAAATACACTTTACTTAGTGCTCTTCCTGGAACGCAGTACCAGTTTTCCCGTTTGTAGTCGCTAAATCACGACTACTTAAACGCAGTCAAGAGGTAGCTGTTAAGAACCCTGCACGCGTATACTGAAGAAATGTTCAGCTCTGGAGTTCTGATGGCAACCCACTTAAAGTGGAGCCCCCTAGTTCAGGGTCACGAGACTCTGTGCCATTGCCTTCGAATAACTTAAAACCTCTCCGCAGTGCCTTATAACGAAACGACATTCAAAAGTGTTGATGATGATATCTCCCTCAGACAGAGGAGGTAAGCCCGACGACATCCCGACTTGCTCTCGAAGAGTAGCCAGGTAACGCTTTTGCTATTCGTTCCTCCCCTTCCTCCAGGTGTATACTCATCTCCGTCATCACGCACGTAATATTACATACACTCAGCAAATATTGTAAGCATTAAATAGCAAAAATCACCAGTCGGCATTTTTGTTATCTTTCCAAGACATTTGACTGCGTAGATTATGTTACTCTCTCAACAAAACTTAAATTTTAATGGACTCGGTGGCTTTGCTCACGACTGGTTTGAATCACATTTAAAAACAAACAGAATGCAAAAAGTTGTGCTGAGTAATTCAAAGGAGAGAAAATTTTATTGAATAATGAATCACGATGGTATTCTGCAAGATTCAACTCTGGGTCCACTGATTTTCCTTATTTATGTGAATAACCTTCTGCTTACTATTCATCAAGCAGAACTGGTACTTTTTGCAGACGATACTCGTGTTGCAATAAATCCCTTTAGAGAGAAAATCAGCGGAAGAAATTGTTAACTACGTTTTTCAAAGAATTATTAAGTGGTTCGCTGGAAATGGATTCTCCCTAAAGTTTGAGGAAATACGCTGTCTTCAGATCTGTATAACGTATAGTTATACCAACAGCTGTTGTAACACTTGAAAAGGAGTCAATAAACAGAGGAGAATGCTCCAAATTCTTGGCTGCACGTATTCCTGAAAACGTGAACTGTGAAAAGCATGTAACTGAGATTCTCAGACAGTTAAGTCCACCTACTTTCGCTCTTTGTGTAACTGCTAGTCTTGAATCAGCTTCCTGACATATTTTTCATATTTTCACTTAGTAATGTCTTGCGGACTAATATTCTGGGACAGTTCACTGCTCAGAAACAAAAGCGATCAGTAAGAATAATATGTGGTGTCCACCTGTGACCGGCATAGTAGGTATCTCTTAAAGGAGCTAGGCATTTTAACTGTACCACCACAATACATATATTCGCTAATAAAACCTTCATAAATAACCCATCGCAGTTTGAGAAGGATAGTAATGTCAATACCTACAACAGTAGTGGGGGGAAAAGTCCTTTATTATCAATTATTAAAGCTCAGAAAACAGGTCAATATGCAACAACGAAAATTTTTGATCATTTACCAAATAATATAAAATATCTAACCTAGTAAAGCAAACTTCTGATTTGACCTAAAATTATTTCTTTTGGACAACTCCTTCTTTTCCGTAAACGAATAATTACCTAATAACTAGTATACTGTAAAAAAACTACTTTTAAGTGTAACTGCATATTAGGACTAAAATATAATATGATCATTAATATTAACACTAACCATGTATACATATCCTGTAAGCCGAATAGTTCCACACCATTTCGATAAAAAATGTCGTTCAAATGATCTATGGAACATGTAACTAACTATCGTGCAAGAATAACTGCAGACAGATAAAAGATACAGTTACGTACCTCCTGTCGTGACAAATATGTTAGAAGGAAGGGACTGGAAATTCATAATCACTAATACCTTGCTCGAGAGACAGAGGGAGTTTTCTCTCCTGATAATTAAGTACAGAACTATTAATACGTCTTTTTTATTATTACTGTCAATGAAATGCGATCTTCTTTTTCTTTTTTCTGGCATATTCATAACAAACACACTTCCTTTTCTTACAGGACTTTCCGAGATGTCTTGTAAGAACCAACAAGATATTTTCCATTACAGTCACACTGTAAAATTAATTATAAGGATTAAAAGCAGTTACTAAAAAACAGATGCATATCATCAGAAGAATTTCTTGAGTTATGAATTTTTTCACTTTGTCTGGCCTTGCACACAACGTTCACAGCTCTCGTATATTAGGAAACTGAGCAATTACAAATGAGAAATCTTTTCATGTAACTACTTTATACCTTTTTTTCTTTATTAATAGCAGTTCGCAGCAGCGACAAGTATATTGATTAATTTTCTAATGTCTCTATATCGCAGGACAATAAAACTGGCTTGTATTGCTTTGGGTAAACTAAATACTGTTTTAAAAGTGAAGATAATTACATGACTAAAATGGAAAGGTTACAGTCTTTTTTTCACCAGTTTTCACTCATGGAAATGGAAAGTTTATTTTCAACGCAGAACGAATCAACATGAGAGTTGTTCAGTGCATAATGGAGAGACGCACGTTGGAAACTACTGGGATAGTGGTACACGGGAATTAAAGCCAGGTGAATGGACTGTAGATACACCAAAGACGTTCTTTTTTATTCAGAGAGATAAGAAAACACCAAGACAGCGACCTGATGGAAGGTAGACGGATGACGTTAGAAAATCTTCAAGAGCAACATGGAAAGCTACAGCTGAAATCCGTAATGCATGGATAATTTTAGAGAAGCTGTGGTTCCAAGCTTGTTCCTAAAGGAATAAAAAAATACTTACAAAAAAGCAAACCTTGATTGGAATTTTAATATTTGTGGTTTAATTACCTAAATCATTAAAATATGAAATCTTATTTCATGAAGAATTCTGACGTGATAAAGAAAATGGAAGTAATTTTCAAAATCAGCATCATAAATTGATTCTAGAAAACCTATATTTGAGAAATTATCTGGTAAAAATTTTCAGACTGCAGCTTTGTTCAGTGTATCAAAATACAGTTATCCACCTCAGATTCTAAAATAAAGTTCGAAATCCTAATTAAAATTGTAGGAATTCTCGAACCACACTTTCGACATACACTCATGAAAATGCTGTCAAATCAGTGATACGATACACGATCACAAGTCGTCAAACAAACCAGTTCAAATTAACTGAGAGACAATATATAATTGCTAGAGTATGGTACGGAAATAGTGGCTGTGAGTGCGAGCTGCTTACCTTCAGGGTCCTTGTATTGACTAGTGATGTCCTCCAGATCCGTGTCGCCCTCGTCATCGTCTTTCTCCGCACTTTTCGTCACAATACGCTGTCCAACACTGCAAAACAGATATCACCAGTAAAAGTCTGCTAATATAACAAAAACTGTAGAACAGATGTTACTTTAAGTTGAAGAAACCCTCAAGGAGCAATAGAGTAAATTAGCCAGTTTTCGAAGACATGTTCGTCTGATTTTGTATACGTCACACAGAAACCACTGAGTGAATTTGTATGAATGTCTCCTTACTGTATTCATGCGGTAACGTACAGGGTTTGTTGGTCGTGTCAGCTCAGGAATCATGCTTATTTAAATTTGATACAGTCCAAGTTGAAGATTTGCTTACAAGAAACGACAGCTGCAGACTAACAGCTGCTGCACATACAGTTTCATCGACGATGAGTTCTTCTAAGGTGTCCCTAATGCCACTGTATGTATTATAAATGCGGAAATGCAGTTATTAATTAAAATTAATTATATATAGTTATTCCATTTTGACATTAAATGCGATTTCTATCATTTGTTCGTGCAAAAAATTTTTATAAATACCATCATGCTTCTAAAATAACAGAACATTTTTTAGACTTTTTTCAACTGAAAGTTTAGTTCTTAAAGTAACTGACTTATACTGCAGAATGATATAATAACATTTTATATTAGCGATAATTGTGACAATAAATTCTGGTCGTACGTAATTGATATGGTTATTGAAATACAGGGTACCTGTAACATTCCTGACTTGGTATCTCGTTTTAAGTAAGCTGTCATTGAAACTTTTCTATCTTTCTTTGTTTTCAAAAATGATTTCTACGAACATGTTTCTCGCGGAACTGCGTCCCAAGAATAGAAGGAAAACCGTAGAGTTCAGGACCGATCCAAACGTACTAGCCGAACAACTAACACTGACAGGCAGCATACAGAGGCCTGTCAATAACATGGAAACACCGCGAGAAATGCTTGCTAGAACATAAATGCAGATGCCAGCCCAGCCTGCATGTGGCGCTGTTGTACTTTGAGCAAAAATGGCACATGTGTTATGTTCTTAATACACTATGTGGTTAAAAGTATCCGGACACCCCAGAAAACATACATTTTTCATATTAGGTGCATTGTGCTGTCACCTACTGCCAGGTACTCCATATCAGCGACCTCAGCAGTCAAGAGATATAGTGAGAGAGCAGAATGGGGCGCTCCGCAGAATTCACGGACTTCGAACGTGGTCAGGCGATTGAGTGTCACTTGTGTCACACGTCTGCACGCGAGATTTCCGCACTCCTAAACATCCCTAGGTCGACTGCTCCCGATGTGATACTGAAATCCAAACGTGAAGGGACAACACAAAAGCGTACAGACCGATCTCGTCTGTTGACTGACAGAGACCGCCGACAGTTGAAGAGGGTCGTAATTTATAAAAGGCAGACATCTGTCCAGACCACCACATAGGAATTCAAAACTGCATCAGGATCCACTGCAAGTACTATGACAGTCAGGCGGGAGGTGAGCAAACTTGGATTTCATGGTCGAGCGCCTGCTCGTAAGCTACTCATCACGCAGGTAAATGTCAAACGACGCCTCGCTTGGTGTAAGGAGCGTAATCATTGGACGATTGAGCAGTGGAAAAACGTTGTGTGGAGTGACGAATCACGGTACACAATGTGGAAACCCGATGGCAGGGTAGGGGTATGGCGAAGGTCGGGTTAACGTCATCTGCCAGAGTGTGTGTTGCCAATAGTAAAATTCGGAGGTGGTGGTGTTATGGTGTGGCCGTGTTTTTCACGGAGGAGGCTTACACCCCTTGTTGTTTTGCGTACAATGGCAAGTATACATTGATGTTTCAAGCATCTTCTTGCTACAAACTGTTGAAGAGCAATTCGGGGATGGCGACTGCATCTGTCAACACAATCGACACCTGTTCATAGTGAACGGCCTGTAATGGACTGGCACGCACAGTGTCCTGTCCTCAATCCTATAAAACATCTTTGGGATGGAACTCCGACTTCGTGCCAGGCCTCACCGACCGACATCGATACCTCTCCTCCGTGAAGAATGGGCTACCAGTCCCCAAGAAACCTTCCAGCACCTGATTGAACGTATGCCTGCGAGAGTGGATGGTGTCATCAAAGCTAAGGGTGAGCCAACACCATATTGAATTCCAGTATTACCGATGGAGGGCGAACGAACTTGTAAGTCTTTTTCAGCTAGGTGTACGGATACTTTTGATCACATAGTGTACGTTGCAAGTGTCATTCGTGGTTAGAACAAAGTTCTTGTAGTTATGAGTGTATTACGTCACAGCAAAGTGAATTGTAAGTGGTCAAATTGTTGGTCCTTGTATGGTTGGTGCTTCCGTAACCAAGGTATGGGAAGTGTCTGGTGTTTCAAGAGGTTCTGTATCGAATATTTAACGGCATACATAGGATAAGCGGAAAAATATGATCCATAAGACACAACGCGGGCCGGCCGGAGTGGCCGTGCGGTTCTAGGCGCTACAGTCTGGAACCGAGCGACCGCTACGGTCGCAATTTCGAATCCTGCCTCGGGCATGGATGTTTGTGATGTCCTTAGGTTAGTTAGGTTTAATTAGTTCTAAGTTATAGGCGAATGATGACCTCAAAAGTTAAGTCGCATAGTGCTCAGAGCCATTTGAACCATTTGACACAACGCGGACGAAAATGTGTGAAGCGTGATCGTTGCAAACGGTCATTGAAGAGGATTGCGACGGGAAGTAAGAGGACGATAGCTGCAAAAGTTACTACAGAACTGAATGTCGCACGCGCGCGTCCTGACAGCACCAAAAGACACGAAGGGAGCACCAGAAGCAGGGCAAGCTGGAATTCCAACCCACTCATCAATGACACAAATGTCTATAATAGGAAAACATGGTGCCCAAGCTATAAAAACTGTAGTATGGAGCAATGGAAGAACGTTATTTGGTCAGATCAGTCTTATTTCACAATTTTTTCAACTTCTAGCCGAGTTTGCGCCCCAAGACCGGGACATGGCAGTGGTTCGGTTATGATTTGGCCAGCCATATTCTGCTGTTTCATGGGCCGCATGGTTAATCTGCACGGTCGCGTTACAGGCGTAAGTTATGTGACCATTTTGGCTGATTGAGTCCATCCCACGATAAAATGTTTGTTTCCCAATGGTAATGCTATGTACAAGGATTACAGGGCCCCTATTCACAAAGCTCACATCGTCCGGGACTGGTTTTGTGAGCACGAGTTTGAATTATCGCATCTTCGCTAGCTACTACGATTTACTACTTTGGAGAAAATGGAGCGTGATCGCCATCCACTTATCGTTAACTGAACTTACCACTATTTTGCAGGAAGAATGGTAGAATATTCCCTTAAAATCTATACAAGACCCGTATTTATCCATTCCGAGACGAATGGAATTCGTTTTCAATGCCATCGGTTTTCCTACACCGTAACAGGTATGGTAACGGGTTTTTGGTATTTCTATATTTTTTCTATCCTCTGTATGTATTTGTGTATCAATAATCGACTGCAAAAAGGCAGAGTGCAGTGCAGTGATAATCATTCACAAACATCGCATACTTTCGTATGAAAAGTTGTGGAAGACTAGCCAGGTTTCAGCATACCTAGCAACACCCTGTCCTGTACGCAAGGAAACGTTAATGTTCGTTTAGGAGAAAAAAAATAAAGATAAATCAAGTATCCGTATAAATTTTAACATCATTTTGAATCTGAAAAGGAGAGAATGGTCGCCTTCCTGTAAGTCCTTTTGCCATACCGTGATATTTCGTGTCCTACAGGTCAGCTACGTCAGAGACGTGGGTGTGGAAACAGTAGATAAAACAGGATTGTCCCCCGATATTAGCGGTACCAGACCGCCAAATATGAACATAGAGTATGACCACTAAACTATTTACGGGGTCACAACAGACTTTATTCCTCCGTCCACTGTGTTGTACTAGTCGACAACGTCTGCTACAGGTTGGACTGGTCGAACCCATACCATTATGTCGGCCTCCACTTTCGGAAATAATAGACGCTTCAAACTGTAACAGGTCAATGGACACCTCTGAAAGCTGTCTCACGATTATAGCCATGTACGTGTTACATACTAACCGGTGTATTAGTACTAGTAGCAGTAGTAGTAGTAGTTCTAGTCATACGTAGATCATTTTTACAAGCCTATTGGTTGTGGCGTGGTATTATAATTTAAGACCAGGAAAAATAACGCAGTTCACATATGCCGGTATTTAAATAATTGCAGGTCTAGTTTGACAAGGATGAAATAGGTGATCAGCAGAGATCTTAAAGGAGGAGCCATCCTGGCTTTTACGTGAAGAAATTTAGGAAAACCGCGGGAGACTTAAATCAGGCTGGGCGGATGAAGATTGGAGCGCTCATCCTCCTCTGTGTAAAATAGTGCTATTTTATTAGGTCTACCCCTAGTGTACAGTACTGTTTAACAAAGAAGTTACGTAATAATGTGCTATATACGTCATACATTTCTCATTGCCAGTCATTACACACGCCACGCACACTATATACACATTATTTCTTAACGTAACACTACACGTACTATCAATTGACGTCAGCGCCATATCGACAGAGTTTGGTTTCCATTTTGTTTACTACAATTTCCCATTTACTAGCCTGAAAAGTTAAGTCAGCATCTCTCATAAATAAGTGCGATATTGAGCTCAGATGGTGGATAAGGCTATTATACGTGACATAGTAACATTTCCCAGAAAAAAAGAAAAAGGAACTTAGTGTGAAAGTGTAATGTAAAATGATACAGTTTTATTATGATTATTATTATTATTTATTTGTTTTACATATTTTACCAAACTCTGTGTAGTCTCATCACAATGTTAAAATGCTTTTGTTTATCTCCCTCAGTTTCCTATTTAATGATAGCCAAGAGTGCTTTTCTTTCAAGCTCTGCTTATATATCTTTTGCCATTAAATGACTTGTTTGAAGCAACCAGCATTTCCCCATAAATCTTATTGTATCTTTCTCCATGGAACTGAGGTACTCAAGGGTTTTTGAGGACTTCCCAATACCTGTTGTTATCCTTTGTTTTGTGACACACTGATACCGATGTGGGTACTTCGGAGATGCCTTTCCAAAGTTCAATTCAAAGTATGTTGAGGATTTAGAGAATTTAGCATTTTCATTGATTTCTCCATACTTTCATCACGATTTTGGTTTACTAGTATTCTTGACGGTACTTGTACACTCCTGGAAATGGAAAAAAGAACACATTGACACCGGTGTGTCAGGCCCACCATACTTGCTCCGGACACTGCGAGAGGGCTGTACAAGCAATGATCACACGCGCGGCACAGCGGACACACCAGGAACCGCCGTGTTGGCCGTCGAATGGCGCTAGCTGCGCAGCATTTGTGCACCGCCGCCGTCAGTGTCAGCCAGTTTGCCGTGGCATACGGAGCTCCATCGCAGTCTTTAACACTGGTAGCAGGCCGCGAAAGCGTGGACGTGAACCGTATGTGCAGTTGACGGACTTTGAGCGAGGGCATATAGTGGGCATGCGGGAGGCCGGGTGGACGTACCGCCGAATTGCTCAACACGTGGGGCGTGAGGTCTCCACAGTACATCGATGTTGTCGCCAGTGGTCGGCGGAAGGTGCACGTGCCCGTCGACCTGGGACCGGACCGCAGCGACGCACGGATGCACGCCAAGACCGTAGGATCCTACGCAGTGCCGTAGGGGACCGCACCGCCACTTCCCAGCAAATTAGGGACACTGTTGCTCCTGGGGTATCGGTGAGGACCATTCGCAACCGTCTCCATGAAGCTGGGCTACGGTCCCGCACACCGTTAGGCCGTCTTCCGCTCACGCCCCAGCATCGTGCAGCCCGCCTCCAGTGGTGTCGCGACAGGCGTGAATGGAGGAACGAATGGAGACGTGTCGTCTTCAGCGATGAGAGTCGCTTCTGCCTTGGTGCCAATGATGGTCGTATGCGTGTTTGGCGCCGTGCAGGTGAGCGCCACAATCAGGACTGCATACGACCGAGGCACACAGGGCCAACACCCGGCATCATGGTGTGGGGAGCGATCTCCTACACTGGCCGTACACCGCTGGTGATCGTCGAGGGGACACTGAATAGTGCACGGTACATCCAAACCGTCATCGAACCCATCGTTCTACCATTCCTAGACCGGCAAGGGAACTTGCTGTTCCAACAGGACAATGCACGTCCGCATGTATCCCGTGCCACCCAACGTGCTCTAGAAGGTGTAAGTCAACTACCCTGGCCAGCAAGATCTCCGGATCTGTCCCCCATTGAGCATGTTTGGGACTGGATGAAGCGTCGTCTCACGCGGTCTGCACGTCCAGCACGAACGCTGGTCCAACTGAGGCGCCAGGTGGAAATGGCATGGCAAGCCGTTCCACAGGACTACATCCAGCATCTCTACGATCGTCTCCATGGGAGAATAGCAGCCTGCATTGCTGCGAAAGGTGGATATACACTGTACTAGTGCCGACGTTGTGCATGCTCTGTTGCCTGTGTCTATGTGCCTGTGGTTCTGTCAGTGTGATCATGTGATGTATCTGACCCCAGGAATGTGTCAATAAAGTTTCCCCTTCCTGGGACAATGAATTCACGGTGTTCCTATTTCAATTTCCAGGAGTGTATTTCGATTTCTGACAAATGTCTGCAGTTTGCGAATTTTTTACATACCTGATTGTACTGTTATTATTTGCAGACGTGGTCTGAACGTCGAAGCTCTTTTACAGCTACATCACACTATTCGCTGTCCATATTTGTGACCACTTAATCGATTGCTGATACAATCATTGTTATAACCCTTGTTGTACTATTTACCAACAGGGACAAGCCAAAACTCTGATGGATATTTATGAAGGTGTTATTAACTTCATTTATTATATTAGTGTCTATGTTTGTACTCCACACAAAACTATGTCGAACTTTATAATTGAGACTTTATGTAGAACTTACATTAATTTATTGAAAAAAGCATCCACACTACGTCTGGATGATTGATACACACACAAAATGATTAATTTCTGGGTTATATCAAGCCCTGTTAACTCAATACCTGATATTTCAAAGAGTTCGTCTTTACTTTCTTTACTTACTGCAAAAAATAAGGGCATGTCTTGACTTAAACTTCATTACTTTTCTGATATAAATGCATGATCCTCCAACATTTGAAGTATTCTTATAGTAATAGTCTGTTCATTGATACAACGCCAACACTAGACGCTGTATTTCTATATCTCTACACCAGCATTCAGTGGCACAAACTACCGTCTGTTCAAAGACTGGAGCCCAATAGGATTTTTTTTTTTTTTACTGATAGCATGTTTTGATGAAGGACTGGTAAGTCCTTGAAACGTAAGTCCTAGAAATGTATATATTAGTAATTCCAATTGTAGCAACTGTTTTGGTGAACTTTTTTTAACTGCTAGAGATAATCTTTACGCAGGTGAACCTGCTGTCTGGATTTATCCTAAAAAGACCTCCCACCCATGACACTTTCATTAATCATCTGTACCAGACTTCCGTTCCGACTCCTGTTTAGGAGTAAATCATGCTTAGTGGAACCGCATTTATAGACAGTCCCGACTGGCGCCAGAGCAACGTACGCAAAGTCGGCTGCTGCCAGTGGCATTTACAACTTCACATCAGTCTGCCTCACAGCACCACTAAGGCGTGACCGATCATAACGCCAGAACAGCTCGATAATGTGTACATTTATCCAGGACGCATCTTGTCCAGGTGACCACCTATATCACATGTCCCACCCCCGTCCAAACAATTTCTCATCCCACCATCCCACATGGTACTCTTTTCAAAAATCTTAACATGTAAATCTCCTCCTCCATTAAAGCTTTTGGCTTACCTAGAGGATATGCGACACACGATGTATATTATCAATATCTTTTCCAGAGAATGAATACTGATGACGCCCCACTTGTCTGTAGGAATCAGCGTAAGAAGGCGAGTTAAATATCATACCCTTTCGTGTGAATAACATGTCAATCAGTAAGTAGCTTTTGTGCAGGCGACCAGGAGAACTGGAACACTAATTTCCCAAAAGTATCATCATAATCCTAGCATTACAAAATGCAATAACTAATAAAAAAATAACGGAGTTTTTAATAGATTGTGCTCGTCACATGTAATATCGCACAGCATCACTGTGCGACAACTTAATACACTTACAGAGTTCTTTGTTTTTCTTTCCTCACTATTTTTTGCAACCCATTACCGTGATGT
The DNA here is from genome assembly GCF_023864345.2 of Schistocerca serialis cubense. Lineage (NCBI taxonomy): Eukaryota > Metazoa > Arthropoda > Insecta > Orthoptera > Acrididae > Schistocerca > Schistocerca serialis. The sequence goes on from NC_064639.1 coordinate 385,771,458, forward strand.
GTTGCTATGATCTGCTATTAGTTGTGTGGCCTGTATCATTGTTTTCTAAACGCTACGCCATGTTGCTGCAAGTACTCAGCTCCACTCTCCATTTCTTGAAAATATGACCCTTTGGTATTCCCAACACACCTTTTATCATGTTTTATTTACCTGCTCTTGTCTTTTCAACAGTTTTCCCTTCCAAAATATTTGTTAAAAATTTATTGTGTATAAATATCAAAAACTTTCGTTTTTTGTGGTTGTTCTCAGATTCCTCGGTTTATTGATCTCTTTCAAAACATCTTGATTTGATTTGATTTCTGTCTAGCTCGCCCTCATTTGCCTTCTGTAAGCCCACATTTTTATCCCATTTTCTGCCTCTTAGTGACTATATACTCGTATATCTGCCTGTTTTCAACAATTTCTAACTTTCACAGTCATACAGAAGCACTCTCTAGCTGAACTTCTTGACGAATTGTTGATGTTTTTAGATTAAAAGATTTGTGCAACACTAACTGTCTAATTTAATTAAAAGTACGTTTTGATGTTGCAATTTTTTCTGATTTCCAAACAGTACCCATTGTCTTCTGAAAATAACTAACTGTATGTACGTCTTATATTTCAATTCTTTCTATTTTAATGTCAGGTGGCTTCTCATTTTGAATTTGCTTCATAACATAATTCTTGTTTTTAAATACTACTTCTAAATTTTTTATAACTGTCGCAAATTTAGAAAGTGTGACTGTGAGCTTTGAATATATATATTAAAATATATATAGTTAGACAGTGAATGGGATTATCGCTTACTTTAACTCCTAATTTCCGATGTTTTTCCCTGAAAATTGTGCTCTGTATCCACTAGCATCTGCGTAGTCACGAAAACCAAATGTTGGTAAAATAAATTAAGTCGAATTGTGAAGGTTTGGCGTGCCATTCGACACGAGAGCTCGGCTCTTAACACCTTAACGGTAACTGCTATAGCTGGCAGCATTTAGAGCCCGGGGTACAGTAAGCAACTATTACAGGACATTGCTCATCCATATGAAGCAACAAAAGTGTAAGCCTTCTTGGAAGAACGATTGCATATTCGGCTGATACGTTGTCCGTTAAACATGTTTTGTGTACAGTTGGATCGTCACGTTCGTACACCAACCACCGTTTATGCTTTGTAGCATCACATAAAAACCACACACGGAGAAACTGTTGTATAGGAACGTATCTACTCCTTTCGGTTCCGTGTTGAGACGTTCGAAACATGTGACTGCAAACCAAGGGGGCATCATACAGCACTGAATTATCTTCATCGGATATGATGTTTACTTCTGCAATTCTAATCATTTGTTTGGCATAAACTTGATTTTGTCCTTTTCATCCACCTTGATATCCTTGTTTCCGCAATTGTTAGTATAGTTTTGTAGCACTAGACGTAGTACATGAATAAAGTCGCGGCTGTAGGTAGCCACATGTAAAAGCCAAGAGATTCCAGTTTCACAGCGCATGCTCAGTCGACTCTAGATCTGTTGTACAGTTACGTTTTACTGCTACTCCAGTGGCAGACAGCTAACTGAAATTGCAGTAAGAGATTATACAGATGACAGAGAAATATTCAGCAACGTAACAGCTCCTTGCTCATGGCGTAGTGATGTCATCCACAACACATCAAAATGCCGAACAGGTGAGCGATGGAGTGATCATGCGTATCGCGTAGTACAAAGGAATGTCACTCACCCCACCGCCTCTTATGACACTTGACAGTGACAGCGCATTGAATTGTGAGGGCGTTGTGTGCAAATACGACTGCCAAATAGCTTTGAGACCGAGGCTGATATACTGCGTCTAGCAACCGGTAAAATCTGTCTGTAGATCTCTGAAGACGTACGTCATGATTCGCCCTTTGCCTTTACCTGTAACCGGCGCAGTCTACAAATTTTGTTAAATGAAACAACAAGTTTACTGTTACCAGTCACCGTTTTATTTTTTCCACGACGCGTTTCGAAGGCTTAAACCTCCATCATTGGGTGGATTTACATTAGTTAGTATTACATATGTGTGGATGTTGTGTTAGGGCTTTGGAGGAACTTGTGGTACTGCCTAGTGGAGAAACAAGACACTATTTCAGAATATGGTTTTGGATAACTTTTGACAAAAAATTAAACTGATATCTAATGGTAAACTTTAATAAGTAAACTAGAGTACCTCCAGTGGTCACAGGTTCTTTTTCTGTCGTAACACTTCACATGTGTACTGCCACATTTGTAAACAAATATGGCGTCTGGAATCAGCTGGGTGCAAGGTTCATACAGCAGAAGAGAAGACATAATCGCAAAGTGCAAAGAAAATACATCGTAGCAACATTATTACAGAATAATCGTTTAACCCATTTGCAGGTGTTTGTTTTGAGGTGTCAAATATGTGTGTGTGTACTTCAGGTGGTATATAAATCCAATTTTGAAAGGTTAAAACAGCTAAACATTCGTACTCGTTTATGCATTCAGGTGAAAAGTTAAAAGGGCTTAAACTTCATACTTGCTGATAACAATTAGGTAAAATGTTACAGGCTTGAATTACAATGATCATATTGGCAACAGCAGTAAAACCATACATAGATGACACTCTTAGAAGAAAGAGAGAGAGAGGAAGGAGTGATTATATGAGAGCAAACATTTACATGGCAAGGAGTCTTAAGATTACATGTTGCATATATTAGCTGCCTAAAGGTTGGGGTAATACACTGGTTAATGTTATAAAGTATGCAGATAAATATACATTTGTGCCAGTAGTTGATGTACATACAGTTTTAAGCTGACAAGGGGTACAAGCTGTTGGTGTGATGGATTATCTGTGAATGAGGTCAATCTCTTGTACTCTTGGCAGCTGTCAATATTTATGGTAAATATTAGGATGTGTGCACATGTGTATGTGTGTGTGTGTGTGTGTGTGTGTGTGTGTATTTTAAGAGTGTAGGCAGTTGCTGAAAACAGAGATGATACTATTGTAAATATTGTCATTTTTGTCATTTAAGATGGATTCTGGTTGTTTCATTTGGTGTTTGTATATTTGGATTGTTTCAAGGATGTCTAGCTTCCTGCCTTTTGGTTGGATGTGTAGGATGCTAATACTTGTGTTGTTAACATGGTGTTTTGTTTCATGTAGGTGGGTAGCTATTGCTGATGTGTGGTATTTTTTGTTTTTTAGTGCTGCCATGTGTTCCTTGAACCTTATCTCAAATGATCTGCCTGTCTGGCTTATGTAGAAGCAGTCACAGTCCAAACATTCAATTTTGTTCACACCTGTGTGATGAAGTGGGTCTCGTGTGCCGATGTTGTGGGGTAACTTCTGTCCAATCTTGTTGTCTGTTGTAAAGGATATGCTTATGCCTTTCCGTTTGAAGACATTAGCAATCTAGTATGAAATGTTACCCAGAAAGGGGATTGTATGGAAGATGTTATTTTCTTTTTGTTTTTTGTGTTGTGATTGCTTGTTTTAGAGTGTTTTAGAGTGTCTACTATGGAGCTGTTATAGCCATTTTCAATAGCTGCTTGTTTTATTATTTCAATTTCTTGATCACATTTATCTTCTGAGAGTGGTAGCTGGATAGCTCTATTAATCATGTACCGGTATGCTGCCATTTTGTGTGCTGCGGGGTGGCAAGAGGAGTTGTGGATTGTAGTATGTGTTGTGGTAGGCTTCCGATAAATTTCAAACTGATGTCTGTTATTCTTTATTGTAATGGTAAGGTCTAGGAAATTTATACTGTCATCTTTTTGGTGTTCAACTGTGAATTTTATGCTTTCATGGGAGTTGTTGAAAAACTGATTCAACTCATTGATGTCATCTTTAGTGCCATTGATTAAAATTATGATATCATCTACATATCTGTAGTAGTAGATGATATTTTTGAGGAGGTGGTGATTGGAATTCAAGATTTTGTCTTCTAGGTTACTTATAAATATTTCTGCTAACAATCCGGAAAGATTTGAGCCCATTGCCAGACCATCTGTTTGTTTATAGATTTTATTGTTAAATTTAAAATAGTTGTGTGAAAATGTGAATTCAAGCAGGTCCATTAGTTCTTTAATGTGAGTTGAAGGGATTTTTTTGTGTTTATGTAGGTTGGCATTAATTATTTGTAGTGTGGGATCTATTGGCACAGATGAATAAAGGTTTTGTATGTCGAATGAGGCAAGTGTGGCTCCATCAGGTACTTGTATGTTTTTGACATATTGTGTGAATTCTGTTGTGTTTTTAAGTGTTCTCACATTATTGAATGTGTATGCCTGTTTGAGAATTCTGAAGAGTATTTTATTGAGCTTGAATGTTGGGCTGTTCCTACAGTTCACTATGGGCCTGATGGGGGTCCCATCTTTGTGTATCTTAGGTTGTGACCTAAGGCAAGGTGCTTGTGGGCTCATTGTTACAATGTTTCTTGCTTTTTGGATCGTGAGTAGAAAGTTAATGTTGTTTGAAATGTGTTTAATCTCCTTTTGTATTCTGGCTGTTGGATCTTTATGTATTTCAGTTATGTTGCTGGTTTGGAAGAAGTCTAAAGTTTTTTCTATGTATGTTGTTCTGTCCATTACAATAGTTGTGTTGCCCTTGTCAGCTTTTACAATTATTGCATTATTCATGTTTAATTTAGTTTTAATGGTACGTGTAAGGGCTTCTTCTCTTTTCTTGTATGCTGGGAATGGTTTTGCAATTTCCTTTTCAATGATTTCGTTAATTTTGTGGCAGGCTGATATTCTGTCAGTTTGCTTGTTAAAGGCGATGGTCGAGATCTGTGTGACACAAGTGATTAGCTTCTCTTGGTTCTTTTGGTCCAGCGGAGCTTGAACATTGTGTTTTAAGCCTTTGCAGAGTAGTGCCTGTTCTTCTGCAGTGAATATTATGTTCGTGTTGTTGAGGAAAGGTGTGTAGAATGTGTGCTTCTTTTGGCTGTTTTGGTTCGGTTTGGGAGGTAATTGTTGATTTATAAGATTGGCCAGTTTTTTCTTCTGTGTAGCTTTCGTTTTCTGTACGATGAACTCGGTGTACCCTTTGACTTTTTTGGTTATGGAATCATATTCTAATCTATGAAGCAACTTTCCCTAGTGTGTACTCTTTGACTTTTTTGGTTATGGAATCATATTCTAATCTATGAAGCAACTTTCCCAATTGTAATTCTGCATTATGAAGCTGTTTGTTGAACTTTTGTTTTCTAATATAAAGTTCTTTCACTTCATTTTTTACCCAGAGTTTTCGTGCGATCTCCAGTGTTTTCTTCGCAGTTGTTGTGCTTGTTTTGATGTCAATCTTGACATAATTTGGGATGACGTTCTTCTTGAGACAATTCCTATTGAAGTGTATGTGTTGTGTCATCATTGCGACCTTTTCTGCACTGTTCTTGTACTCTAAAATAGCCTTGATTGCCTGACTGGGCAGATTAACTTTAAATGCGAACATTTTTAGGTTAGGCTTTACCGTGACTGTACTGACATTAAATGAAACAACAAGTTTACTGTTACCAGTCACCGTTTTATTTTTTCCACGACGCGTTTCGAAGGTTTAAACCTCCATCATTGGGTGGATTTACATTAGTTAGTAATACATATGTGTGTATGTTGTGTTAGGGCTTTGGAGGAACTTGTGGTACTGCCTAGTGGAGAAACAAGACACTATTTCAGAATATGGTTTTGGATAACTTTTGACAAAAAATTAAACTGATATCTAATGGTAAACTTTAATAAGTAAACTAGAGTACCTCCAGTGGTCACAGGTTCTTTTTCTGTCGTAACACTTCACATGTGTACTGCCACATTTGTAAACAAATATGGCGTCTGGAATCAGCTGGGTGCATGGTTCATACAGCAGAAGAGAAGACATAATCGCAAAGTGCAAAGAAAATACATCGTAACAACATTATTACAGAATAATCGTTTAAACCATTTGAGGGGTTTGTTTTGAGGTGTCAAATATATGTGTGTGTACTTCAGGTGGTTTATAAATCCAATTTTGAAAGGTTAAAACAGCTAAGCATTCGTACTCGTTTATGCATTCAGGTGAAAAGTTAAAATGGCTTAAACTTCATACTTGCTAGTAACAATTAGGTAAAATGTTACAGGCTTGAATTACAATGAAATATGAAGTTAAAGGCATTTTAACTTTTCACCTGAATGCATAAACGAGTACGAATGTTTAGCTGTTTTAACCTTTCAAAATTGGATTTATATACCAACTGAAGTACACACACATAATTTGATACCTCAAAACAAACACCTGCAAATGGTTTAAACGATTATTCTGTAATAATGTTGTTACGATGTATTTTCTTTGCACTTTGCGATTATGTCTTCTCTGCTGCTGTATGAACCTTGCACCCAGCTGATTCCAGACGCCATATTTGTTTACAAATGTGGCAGTATACATGTGAAGTGTTACGACAGAAAAAGAACCTGTGACCACTGGAGGGACTCTAGTTTACTTATTAAAGTTTACCATTAGATATCAGTTTAATTTTTTGTCAAAAGTTATCCAAAACCATATTCTGAAATAGTGTCTTGTTTCTCCACTAGGCAGTGCCACAAGTTCCTCCAAAGCCCTAACACAACATACACACATATGTATTACTAACTAATGTAAATCCACCCAATGATGGAGGTTTAAACCTTCGAAACGCGTCGTGGAAAAAATAAAACGGTGACTGGTAACAGTAAACTTGTTGTTTCATTTAATGTCAGTACAGTCACGGTAAAGCCTAACCTAAAAATGTTCGCATTTAAATACAAATTTTGTCTTACGATCTTGTGGAGTTGCAATGTAAATTCAGAGAATAATTCTGTGAATAATTTATGAATAATTTATAGCTCAATTCTGTAATCAGTCAACTATCTGACATGCATCCGTACAAGATAGTAACGAAAGAACACATTGTATTTCTGCAAACGGGAGTAATTTCTCTAATCGCTTGAGGCAAATCTTGTCGACAAAGAGGTCATTAGAGATGCGGGAAGAATTGGGAAGGAAATCAGTCTTGTCAATTCAAATTAACCGTCCCACCATTCGCCTTAAGCGAAAAGAGAAATCACGGAAAACCTGAAACTGTATGACAGGAAGGGGGATTGAACGCTGTTCTCCAGAATAGGTGTCCACTGCCCTACCTCTGTGACACCACAGACCGCCTCCCGTAAAAGGGCAAGGCCGATTTTCTTCTCCAATCTGAGCTTGGCTTCCGCCTTTAATGATCTTGTCGTCGACGTTCCTTTCTTTTTAACTGGGCTAAACCACCTAAAATAAGTATTTAATTTATTTTGGTACTGTTGTAATCTAATTTGTAAAGATATCTGTACGTGTACGAGGGCTATCCACAAAGTACATTACGTTTTGGAATTAAAAATAAAGTATTGGAATTTTTTTTTATTATATACAGATGAAAGCCACACGTAAATACTACTTTTCTACATAGTTGCCATTTAAATTAAGGCACTTATCGTAGCGATGGACGAGCTTGGAAATTCGTTCGTCGTAAAATTCAGCCGCCTGCGCCTTCAACCACGTGGTTAATCAGTAACCCGGTAGAAATACGATTTTTGTGGATTTCCTGGAAAGAAGCACTACAATAAACTCTCAAAGGTATTGCCAAACTCTGCACAACCTCAGAAGAGCAATACAAAACAAGCGCAGGGGAAAGTTGGGCTCAAAAATCTTGCTGATTCACGACAACGCCCGGGCCCACACGGCACATGCCACTCGTGAAGTATTCGAATCTTTTAAGTGGGAGTTGTTTCCTCATCCGTCGTACAGTCCCGACCTGGCACCGAGCGACTTCCACTTATTCCCAGCAATGAAGAAGTGGTTGGCTATGCAGTGTTTTGATGACGACGCACAGCTTCAAGAAGAGGTAACCACGTGGTTGAAGGCGCAGGCGGCCGAATTTTACGACAAAGGAATTTCCAAGCTCATCCATCGCTACGATAAGTGCCTTAATTTAAATGGCAACTATGTAGATAAGTAGTATTGAAGTGTGGCTTTCATCTGTATATAATAAAAAAATTCCAATACTTTATTTATTTTTAATTCCAAAACGTAATGTACTTTGTGGATAGCCCTCGTACTTGTTGAGTAATCCATATATAGCATATTACTAGAAAAAATAGTTAATGAACTTTAGTTGTTTCGCAAATGGAGGATGGAGGACGCAAGGATGGAGGACGCAAGCCATGAGTGAAGGAATTAGGCCGAGAAAACTTCGTAACTGTTTGGTAAGAAAGACTATTGCATTTGTGAAAACTTTTGAAGCATTTGATTGTGACTTTCGCTAGCAAAAAACATGTTCCTGACATGGTAATACCAAAGTCACAAAATTTCCAAAAACATGACGTAATGGAGATATCATATCGCCTTAGTTCCAGAACAGGGCAGTACAAAACTACATAATCTTACAAAATATCCGAAATGCTAAAATACAATGGTAACCGACGTTCCGACCGTTTATCAGCGGTCTTCCTCAGCATCGAAGAGGGCTGGCGACAGACAGGCTGCCCTTGAGGCTTACAGCGGTAAATTATCGTTATGAATTTTCGGGGTCTCTAGTGAGAACAAAGGTAGGTATCGCTTTGATTAGGACCGGGCAAAAAGTTCAAAGACTGATATTATTTCCGCCACATAAGCGGCATCAGCGTAATAGCTAAGATGGCAGTTTCAGGAAGGATCTGTAAACAACAGATGTTCATTCTACCAGTCAGTTGTGAGCTGGAAGTGTTAAGTAATGGACGTGTGGCAGTAGAGTATCAACATCGTTGTCTCACTCATCGCAATAGAGTAGCATCTCTAAAGCAAGTGTTCAGTTTTCGAAGAAAGTCCGTGCAAAGTTTTTCCCACGCACCTTGTCTCCCGAAAAAAAAAGCAATGAGACATGTACGCCTGCGGTGGCTTGACTGAAATTCAAAACGAGGAAAATCCTTTTCTGGAAAAATCAGCACCAGTAACAAAACTTGCTGCCATCAATGCGAACCCTCAGCTAAACGAAACAGTGCAGAAATTCACATGTAGGGCCAACGCGTTGATGACATAACCGGCATTCAGAATTTTAATTTCAGACCGATGTGACACGTGAGTTGAACAACATCCCAAAGAAGGACTTTTCTGGTGATTTCACATGGCTGTATGAACGTTCTGTGCATTGTACTCAAGCGAGGAGGGGGCGGGGGCTACGTAGAACAACTGAAACATTACAACTGGCATCATAACTTTCATCTACTTTTTATTAATTCAGTTTCGAAACTTTTTGTACTGAGGAGTAGTCAGTAGTATTTGGAAACTTAGCGTCTCCGTGCTAAAGAAACAAACATAAAAAGTAATAAATGATATAACGCCCTTTCGCCCGTCTCATGAATGAAGTAGCAATGGTAACCCATCGTTGATCCGGTAATAATTAAAAGTGTAGCTATTTGGTCAGAGTGCACGATGTTTACCACTGTTGTAGTACTAGAAGAGGAAGTTGATCGTTAGTGGAAGAATATACGCAGTGTGAAAGATATATATGTAAAACGTGACGTTTAGTTTGTCCGTTGGTATTGACCACAGTTATCGCATGTGTTGTGCGATGAGCAAATGGAAGAATTCTTGACGATCTCTGATAGTGCTGACAGCCTCGGACGTTTCCACCTTTTCTAAGCACACTTTGCGGCTGTATCCCTATTAAACGTGATCTAACCCCTTCGAAGCTCGCGCGACCGCGATTTTCGCTTTCGTGTGCAGGTTGTAACCACTGTACAAAATCTGAACGTGATCAGTGATAGGAAAAGCATCGTCGAGCCCGAGGGTGATTCGCAGGACGCGCTCCACGCTTTTGTACAATGTGAGAGCAAGGTTGTACGCACATTCTAACGAAATTTCAAACTTATGCATCATAATGAGTGGGAGTTACAGGGTTTAGAAGAAATGGCCCTTCAATTCTGTTGCACTGTTTAGCTAATAAGCACTGTTTTAAGCTATACGAGCAGGTTTCAAGCATCACAGTCGATTTTGTGCTGTTTTCTGAACTTGTGCAACCAAAGGTGATGCGTCAGGTAGTTCCTGTGAAACATACGTTCTTTACAAACAGGAGGTTTGTATTCATTGCTTGTTGAAGACCTTATAGTAACTTGAAATTTTCTTTGCTGACTTCTGGTTGCATATTTCATAAATGCTTAGGATCCTGTACCATCTGCAATGAGAGAGAAAAGGAATAAGCTAAAGGTTTAACGTCCGTCCGCAACGAGGACATTAGAAACGGAGCACAAGCTTGATTTGGAAAAGACGGGGAAGGGAAGCGGTAGTGCCCTTTAGTAGGAATCATCTGAGACGTCGCCTTAAGTGATTTACGGGTATCATGGAAAACCTAAATCTGGATGGCAGAACGGGAATTTGTTCAGTGGTGATCGCATTTGGAACACTGAGTGTAGAAATTTTTTGTTTTTATATACCAGGTGTGGTCTGTAAAGTATTAAGATTAGTACGCTATTCTACTAACTGATACTGGTTGATGGAGAGCCTGGAGAAGCCCCACTCGGAAGTGTTGTCCTCTATGAAGTGGCAGAGGTCAGCGTTGACCTCCGAGAAGACGAACGGCGCGTCGTACTGGTAGCCCACCTCGCCGCGCTTCACCGCCTCCACAGACGCCGGGCCGCAGCGGTAGCGCTCTGCAGCACACGCAGTGAAATCACCTCCACGGAAACTATCTGCCGACCGTACTTTAATACAGGAAAATCGTTCAGTTAAACTGTACGTTGAACAGTGGTTGCAGTTCATCAACGTATCGGAAACCAACTCTGCATATCTCAACAGAAATGTTCTTTTCAGCATATAATTTATTATACAAGCTACGAGTGTGAGTTTTTATGCGAATCAGTTTCGTCAGCACAATTTGTTCAGCTTCAGTTTACTTGTCAATTTAACTTCTGCCCCACAGAATGTTATATTGTTAAGTTGTAAAGCTGATGCTTATCACAAAGCAAGGTAACAATGGTGATAGTGTGATAGAACTCCTCCTTTGTAAATATTAACGCTTGCACACACACACACACACACACACACACACACACACGCACACACACACACACACACACACACACTCACACTATCTTTGAATCAATGTGAAGAGCAAACTTAGATTATTGTCTGATTACGTTATTGTCTGCAAGGTACTTTAGTCGTCGATTAATTTCGAGGGAACAGGCCAAAATATCCATTATTGCAATATCCAAACTACTTTCCTTAACGAAGTGTAAACAGAGTATAATGAGGATGAATATAAGGAAAAATTGGTTTTTCAATGAAGCATTAGTGATTTATTGCTGCGCGCATTCAGGTCGTTTAAATGAGTGGACATGTGTACTAAGCGGTATGAAGAGTGACGCATACATTAACTCCGTTGCAGGGAACATATGGATTACTCTGATTCATTCGAAGAATTCTCTGAACCCGCTAGGTTAGCCGAGAGCGCTTATGCGCTGTTTCCTGGAGTCGGGTAGGAGGCGCCGGCCCCTGATCGTATCTACCTGGCGGATTAACCACGAGGGCCGGTGTGCCGGCCAGCCTGGATGTGGTTTTTAGGCAGTTTTCCACATCCCACTAGGTGAATACTGGGCTGATCCCCATGTCCCACTTCAGTTACAAGACTTGCAGACATTTGAAAAAACGTTCGTACTATTTCGTGGCTTAGACTAGCCGCAGACAGTAGGGGTACACTACTATCGTCCCAGGGGGTACGGGGTGGCGACAGGAAGGACATCCGGCCACCCTCTGACACTAACATTGCCAAATCTATAGTAACAGGGCCGACCCCGCGTTGAAGAAGGACAACGGCCCAAGAAAATGATGGTGATTCGAAGAATGCTCTGAAGGAGTGTAAAAACTACAAAGGAGACAGCCCAAGAAGATAGTATGAGATTACAGGTAGAGTGTTTGGAATGTGTATCATGTATAATTAAAGAAGATTAATGGAGGGATTCAGAGAGGTGCACTAGATTCTCAACTGGCTGGTTAGGTCAGTTCGAGAGATGCTTAGATATCTTAAATGGAAATCGTTGAAAGAAGGAGAGCTTCGATAGTAAAATCTTCTGACTTGTTAAGTGTCGTTACATTCCTCTTCAAACATCTCCAATGTTCGAAATTTCGAAAGGAATATGATTGGAAAGGAATATGACGTGGCGTAACAGATAAGAAGATTTTACCTTCAATGACAATGACTACGAAAACCTTCAGACTTACAAAGGGAGAGTAAAGTAAAACTGTCCTGTAAAAGATTTTATGCGCCTTAAGATAGGCAACATATTTACGTCATCTTACCTGGACGTGGATGATGTAAGTTGAATTGCCTTCTCAAGGCGCATAAAATATTTTCTGGGACAGGTTTATTTTGCTCTCCCTGTATAAAGTGAACCTCCTTTTCGCGAAAAACATTTGGGATACTTCCCACACTGCAAAACCACAAAACTGTCTCCAGCTTATTTTTCGTAAACTGATCATAAGAACAGAATAAGAGAGATAAGAGAAGACACAGAGGCATAAAGATAGCTTCTTTGCATTACATAGCGATTGCTGAAGGAAACGGTGCAAAGTCTCATACAGTAGAAGCGGACTATGTCGTTTCGTTTTTCTCTACTTAATTTTATTCCTCTACATCGGTAGCGAATTAGCAGTAGCATTGTTGTGGCTTTTCAGTCAAACATATTGTTATATTGGAGAAATCTTAAACCACCAAAAATATTTTAAATGTTTGTCACCCATTTAAGCATGTGATCGTGAGACGGTGAGGGTAATATTGTTAAATTAGCAATCGGAGAGTTGGATAATGAGAACGGATCTTTGTGTGTACGTTGCGAGCATCCTGTTCCCAAACTAGTACTTTATTTTTAAGTAAATACTATTTATTTGTACTTTTATTCACCTCAATAGGGCAAGCAAAGACGTTTAATGGCACATTCAGGTTGAAAGTGTAAACAATGCATTTGTGACCACGCATATTTTATAGCAAAATTTTTTGGCTGGGGCACCGCAGAGCGCTGTAGTTGCTGCTTGACCCCTGGTCCCGCAACACCAGTGCACTTTTCGACTGCTATAATTAGGAAATATGAGACGTAAATTTTATCAAAGTAATTTTAGTGCTGCGACAGAAAGGCATTTTATATTAAGGCACACATTAACTGCGCTGTGGCACACAGTACTATAACGTTTGAATGTCGAATGTCAGTTTGTGTTTGAAAGTGTTCGTGAATATATTTGTTAAACTTGAATGAGTGTTAGCCACTACATGAAACAACCAGTATTACAAATCTCTGTCTGCTTCCTAAAGCAAAACAGAAAAGTAAGGAAAATTAGATCATCAGAGAGTTGTGCAATATGTAACTGATAAGTAGAGATGAATATTCTGTTCTAGTTAAGTGCTCATTAGGCTAGGCACGAAAAGTTAGCAGGAAAATGGGAATGGACGAGATCTTGGGAATATGCAGTGAGAAATGAAGTGGCCAGTAATTATACAAGGTGTATGAAAAAGATCGTTCGAAATTAGCGAGAACATATGTTCCACGTGAATGAAGATAGAGACAATTGGGATGCATTTTAGCTTATGTGTCGAAACTAAAAGTTTACCTTGCTGGCTGGTGTAAGTTGCCAGTTCATGTGGTGTCAGTAAGCGTATCGCTGGTGCAGCAAGCTCGCTTGCTCATTACAGTAAACACGTTCCTGGATATTTTGCAGATATGGAGTTTTCCACAACTACCAGAACATGCTGAAAACTTCATTTTGCATCAGAACGGGAAACCCCCGCACTCGCACCTGCACGTAAGCGCATTTCTTGACAATGAGCTGCCTGAACGACGGATCGGCACTAAGGAACATACGGATCTGGCATTACAACAGTGGCTTTTTATGGGGTTGTAGAAGACTCTGTGTATGTGCTTCTCCTTACACAACAACACCGATTAACTGCACCGCCCCTCAGTAAACAGCAGTCAATACAGTGATTGAAGAAATGGTCGCAAAATTATGGGATGAGTTTGACTGGTGTCTGCAAGTTTCTCGGGCTTCTGTTGAACAATTATGAAATGTAGATCTAAAGTTTGATCGTAACATAATTATAAAAAGTACTCGAAGGTTCTGCATGCATATGTTTAAAATAAATCCCCTTATAAAATCGAATGGTTCTTTTCGTAGTCATATACGTAAGGAGAATTTCATCCGAAGTTTCAGTCTTCATTCATGTAGAAAATATAGTCTTGTAACACTGGATGAATCTTTCTGAGGACTTCTTGGACGACATGTCAGCTCTTCAAATTTGAATGTCGGTAGCGGGAACACAAGGAGTTGTTAAGAAGCAATGTTGCAGCTACACTGATGATCCAAACCATTATGACAGCTACCGACCGCAAGGTTGAATCTCACCTTGTGATGTTGCGAGCGACTAATGATGTAAGAAAAGTGTATAAGGGGAGCGGAGGCGAATGGGGAATCGTTCTAGCTATGACAAGGGGCCGCAAATGCAGAGACCCACCGAATACGCGACTTTGATAAAGGGCATATTTTTATGCCCCTGCGACTGGAAACGAGCATCTAGCAAATGGCGACCCTCGTCGGTTGTTTACGTCATGAGCATGATGGTAAATGGTTGAGGGGCAGTGAAACCACAAGCAGGCGACAAAGTTCTGGAGAACCACGTCTCTTCACAGAACGTGGAGGTCAGAGGCTTGCCTGCTTTGTAAAGCATGATAGACGACTATCTGTGGCAGATCTGACGCTAAAGTAGTCGTACAGGCACAAGTGTCTCGGAGCACTTCATTCACAGCACATTTCTCAAAATGGGATGACCGAACGACATCGTTAGTTTCGATTGCAATATGCACGAGATCATCGAAATTGGACCATGTACCAATGGAAACGTTTCGTCTGGTCAGACAAGTCACATTATGTTACAGTAAACCGATGCCCGGATATGCTGTCATACAGGCGAATGGTTACCCGAAACATGTTCTACACCGTGAACGTAGGCCGCTCAGGGCAGTATTATAGTACGGGGGACATTCACTTGGATTTCCATGGGATCTGTGGTTGCAGTCGAAGGCAGCTTGACAGCTGTCGAATACGTGAACATTATTGTGGACCACCTAAATCACTTCATACTACACGTCGATACCAAGAGCGATTGCATCCTCCAGCAAGATAACAGTCCAAGTCACAAGGCCAGAATCGTGCTACAATGATCTTGGGAGCATGATGGCGAAATCACGTGGAGGGGCACTAAGTGCACCCCATCTTAAATCGGTGGATTACATCTGAGACGCTATCAGGCGCCAGCTTAGCGTCTATGAACAACGGGCCATTAATTTGCAGGAAATGCTTGAACATTTGTAGACACATCAGATGCCACGTACCTGCAGAAACTGACCAAGGACTTGTTGAATCAGTGGTACACAGAATCGCTGGTATACTGCGTTTCAAAGGTAGACGAAAATGTATTAAACACTTGGTCATAATACCAACAGTGTATGTGGCGAATGAGGGTCGCCAATATTGGGTGTAGGGGAAGGCATTTTTGCTTAAAGTGTGTAGCACTGGGTGAGGTGGGACGGGTTTGTGGATTAGGTATTGCAGGTTTGAAGCGCTTACCGTCGCTCTTCTCTTGTGGAGTGGCGTCGATGACCTGCCAGCCGCCGTATCCTGGCGGCAGGTCGGGCCGCTGCATCCAGACCTCGTTCCAGACGTGGAAGTTCCAGCAGACGTCGGGCCGGCAGCCGCCAGGGCCGCACGCCATCTGCTCGCCGTCTCTGGTGAAGTACTTGTCCAGCGTCAGCGAGCGGTTCGTGTCGTGCGCCGACACGTAGTTGGTGATGGAGCGGCACGGCAGACCCAGCGCCCTGCACACTGCAACCCGCGCAACGCCACTTGAGGAATGGCGACTACGCTGTCAGCATTATAAAGCTCAGTGTGTAAGCAGGGCGATAAAACATACTGTCTAGCCAATACTAGCACTTAAATGGCTGCGAGCTCTGATAAAGTCGCATCAGTTAATTCTTCAGGTGTAAAAAGATTCCTCCCTGTCCATTGCCTAGTATGAGTCACTTAGAAGGGATACTAACAGTAATTGCAAAGAAGCACTGTTATAATAGATGACACAGGACACCACAGGAGATGTTAAAGAGGAGGTCGTAAGACGGCTTGGTACGGGAATGTTTAATGTGGGAGCACTAAAAACTACAGAGCTTAACCCACGAAAAGGAGATCGAAAATTCCTGTCAAATGCAGAAGAAAGAGCAAATAGATGACTGGAAGACACTGGGAGTCTCTAAAATATAAAATAGATTTACCACTGTGTGACAGAAAGGACAAGATTGATACGGAAGAAATAAGCTGACCAGAAATGTGATCGGTATGACGTCACCAACAGTGTGGAGCTTAAGGCAATCAAATTACCTCACATCGGTAACGTCTTTGCACGTTTCTGCTGTTTAAATTGTTTAGGTAGATCATTCAAGTTTTATTCATCAAGCGCCGACTCCTTTTTCGGCTGAAAAAAATTAGAGAAACAAGAAATGACTTACTTCTATTGTGACTGTGTTACTACATGAACGCTAAAATGGTCGAAACCGAGCCATTTCTGTACTTGGAACAATAAAATGATTTTTTATATAATAGAAGCGACTGCGTTTATTGATTTCTCATCAAATTCTCGCCGTTATTGAAGGGAAATTTCAGTTGCCTCCAATTTCCAGAGAACTTTTAACACTCAGTCATCACAAGGACAGATGAAGTTTTTTGAATGTCCATTTACGAGATCTTAAATCTGAAGGGATGAGGTAAACTGTGTCGTTTGAATGCGGCACCTCGGAATTTCATTAACTATAAAAATGCTCACCTGATACCTAAAATCAATGAAACAGAAGACTTTCGGCAAAATTACTTGGTAGACGACTTTCTGTCAGAAGAAGACTCATTGTCACGCTGCCAAAGAAGGTTAGGACCGGTAAATATGGAAAAGTATCAGTGATTTGTTTTAATACCGTAATACTTTAATAGACATGGGCTAATTTGAGATGGTATGCCTTTCTAAATTTTGAACCGATTCAGCCAATTAGAAAAGGAATTTCATTTCATCAGATCTTCTGAATCATTGTGCGATATAGCAGTTTCCATATAAATGTGTTCTGAATCTCATTAAGCCGTGGAAAAAGTATAATAGACTGGCTACGTAAAAATAATACTGAATCTTTCTTACAGATTACAATAGTGTGTCGCACCGGGATTCACAGTCGAAACCTTGCTTGTCACAGATAATGTTCTTACACACTGAGCACCTGAGTACCACCCTCGACCACGCTTCGCAGCTTCACTTTCACCAGTACCTTTTCTCCTACCTTCTAAATCCCACAGAAGTTCAGCAGAGAAGTTTACCTACAAATCTACACCGTCCCGAAGTCGGGTGACCAGAGGACAATCTATGTTGCATACAAAAATTCTCTTGTGTGTATATAACTTTTCAACCAAGAGCTATTTATTTCTGATCTACGATCGTACAGTAATATCTGCGAAAGGCTATTTGCATACTAGTCTTCTTTTATACGCGGATTTGCGTAACGAAGTGGTTCCGTTCCAAAGCGAACTACTGCGTAGTATGAAACTTATATTTAGAGTACTGCACTAGTGATTCCAAAACTTGTTGAACATCAGAGAAACATTAAAAGTAGGAAACCTAAACGTCATGTCGAAAGTACAGCTTTGTGACTTGCTCAATGATTCTAATGAGAGACGCGCGTTCACTTCGAAACTACAGTTCGACAGTAATGACCTGTGAAAGGATGCACGTTCGTAGTTGAAATCATTAACCCGTAACTGACGTGCAAGGTCTTGTGGACCGTCACCATTTTCCTATCGCTTCCCTTTTATAAACATTCGATCCACAGAAATGATTCAACAACTTATTAGGAATGGACTGACATTCGTGTTCACTGTAGAGAAGAGTAGGCCAGAAGTCCCTACTAACTTTCTTCTTCAAAGTGGAGGGCCAGAGAAGACAGCTGTTTACAGCTTAAAGGAAGAGATGTTACTGATCTCTTGTGTTCCGAAGACGGAGAAACTTGTAATCCTGATCTCTAGTATGCAACATTCTGAGATCCTCGACCCAGAGATTGGTAAAACAGAGATTATTTCTTTCCATAAAGTACAAAAAGGCGGCATGGGTTCCCTGTATCAAATTGTGCAACTTACAGCGTAAGCGAGAGGACTAGGACATGGCTTGCAGCATTTTTTTTTTTTTTAATGGTAGATTTTGGCTGCGGAGTAAGCACTTATCGCCTATGCAGATCTTTCAAGAAGGCTCCAGGAGTAATACGTCTTGATGTCATTAGCAAAGACACTAACATATCCCCTTACGACACGCCTACTGCAGATAGTCTCGCAAGGGAACTCACGTTTTCAATCATGCACATACAGCACATACCACATGAAGAACTTCCACAGCTTCACGCTCTTGACGAGACAGTTGGTAAAAGAATAATCTGTAACTTTTGCCCTCTGGAACTCAAGAGGAAGAAATCCTTAACAACAGTATGGACGCGCAATTTACCTTGGATATTCACGAAAAACCATGTAAAATTTGGCTTGAAACGAAGAAATAAGTGGTGTTTTTTCAGACTTTAATCTGAAGTTCAAAGTACACGTTTTCTCTCAAGACGTATTATTTTTATCTCGATAATAACTGCTTTAAAATGGTTTTCAGCAGCGAAGGCTCAGATCTATTTCAGGCAAACTCCCACGGTGTGACAGATCGCAGCATGTTAGTTATGAAAGAAATATTAGACATATTAGTTGAGGGTTCATAAGCGCAGAGAAAAATTTATGCCGGGTGTAACATGATGACCTCAAGCATAAGAGAACGTGTGTCGCTTCGTGAGGTGAGGCAACCGGCATGACACGTGTGACCCACAGCCTTGTGTAGATTTTATGACAGGAAGTTCATTAACATAAGTAAAAGGCACATAGAGTTTGGCAGCGGTCCAGAGCCCATAACCAAAGCTGCGTCGACAGAAAGCGTTACTGAGAAATTTACAAGCGTCCTGACGTGCCTCGCTGAGTCGGACGTCAACTAACGCAAGATATTTGGTGTGGCTGAGTGGACGTACATATTTTTCGACAGTCTCGTCGCTCCCGTTTTTGAGACATATAACGCCCAATCACCGACGTTTTTATTAGGAACGTTTTTCCTTTGTAAGGGTCTGACATGTCGAATTGGACAAGGTTGAGGATGGAGTCTGGCTGCAGCGTTGTTTAAGGAACCTTAAAACGACACTCATTACAGGTTAGATAGCGAGAAACACAGGAAATCTCATTCTGGTTGGTTAGATGGAAAGTACAATCGCTGAATTATTTCAAGGAAATTCAGAACTATTAAGACAGTAATTCTACATCGTGTAGTCAACATCTTAAATGGGAATACGTGCATACTACAAAAACCATGGTATTCAACGTGGATAGGTTTAAAAACTGAGTAATGAAACTGACATAAGATGAAATGAGGTGATATTCTGACCACAAAACTCTATGGTAGAGTGTTAGATGCATCATGAATCACACATGGGCCTGTTCCTTTTACGACTGACTATTACTCAGTACTTCCGTTACTTTGCAACTCGGAAGCAATCTGCACAAAGTTTTGTGTGGATGAGAGCTTACTAAAATAGACAGAGTGAGTTGTTGTTGTTGTTGTTGTTGTTGTCGTCGTCATCGTCGTTGTTGTTGCTGTTGTTGTCGTCGTCGTTGTTTTGAGTCCGCAGCCTGGTTCCACGCAGCCCTCCACGCTAGTCTACCCTATTCAAGTCTCTTAATCTGCGCATCGCCTCTGCAACCTACATCCATCTGAACCTGCTTACTATATTCATCCTTTGGTATCCCTCTATAAATTTTACGCCTGACATTTCCCTCCACTAACAAATTGACTATTCTTTGCTGCTTCAGGAAATACACTCTGTCGATTGATACTGTCTTTTTACCAAGTTGTGCCGTCAATCTCTATTCTCCCGTATTCGATTCACTACCTCTTCATTAGTTAACCCATCTTTCTATTTAATAACTGACATTCTTCTGTATGGCCACATTTCAAAAGCTTCTATCCTTATGTAGTCTGAGCTGTCTATCGTCCAAGTTTCACTCTAGTACAAGAGTACTCTCCAGGCAAACACCTCCAGACAAGACTTACTACTACTTAAATTTCTCTTTTTCAGAAGCGCTTTTGATGCTATTGCCCGTCTGCATTTCATATTCTCTCACCTTCTGCCATTATCAGTTATTTTTCTGTTCAGTTACCAATATTCGTCTAACTACATTTACTAATCGAATTCTCTCTGCTTCACCTTATATAATTCTACTAAAATCAAGTTCAAATTCATGTCACCTACGAAGGTGCAAGATCCTTTGGTGATGTAATAAATGTAAGCTGCTAAGTATAACCAAAAGATACGTCCATTTATGCCACACATTTTGATGCTCGGAAACTCATTCATCAAAATCTACAGGGAGCTTCACTTTGGTCTAGAATCATGAAATTTGGCAGGATGCAGGGTTTTGCAGTACAAGTAAAACAAAAAATTTGAAAATTGTTCATTTGTAATTATTTCACATGAAAAACATTTTTTTTGGTCATTTGTAAAACGACTGTGTGTCTGTCTCTCCGTGTGTTAAGACCCATGTTCTCAGGAGCGTATAGATGTATCACGTTGAAGTTTATGTCACATACTAAGGTCTATAGCCAGTTGGCGGTGTGGTAGATGTAAGCTTCAAAGTAGATGAGGTCGAAAGATACGGTTATTTATGTCACACATTTTGATACTCGCATACTCACTCATCAAAACCTGTAAGGGATTTTCCGTTCAGCTAGAATCATGAAGTTGGACAGTCAGCAAGGTTTCACAGCATAAATAAAGAAGAAACCCGAAAATTGTTAATTTGTAATTATATCATACAAAAATATTTCTTTTGTTAGCTGCATGCAAACTTAAAATTAAAACACTCTTGAAAGTCTTAAAATTCCTGGGGCTGATAACTTGCCATTATCGATGTCGATAACAGGGACAAATCGTCTAGATTCTTGATTCCTGGAATGGATAGACTGTCTATTCGTTCTACTCGCACCCTGCCAGTTTTTTTTGTCTAGTGTTCACCGAATGAATATTTCAGTTTGTTCTAAATGAATCACTATTGCCAACAACAAATCTCATATCGGAGTATATGTACAGGAATGGCAAAGAATTCAGAGACGCCTGAACAACGGCCGGACACTGAAGATCTATCGTGCTGTTCCTTTATGGGTTAAGAATCTTCTTGGTAGGTGCGTGGAGCTGCACTGAAATGTGATATCATAGGCGATAATTATGGCACAATCAGCTGAACAGCTCATGCATCTAAGTTGCTGACAAGAATAATATACAGAAGAACGGAGAAGAAAATTGAGGATGTGTTAGATGACGATCAGTTTGAATTTAGGAAAAGGAAAGGCACCAGAGAGGCAGTTCTGAATTTGCGGTTCTGAAGCACGCCGATGACATTGTAATTCTGTCAGAGACAGCAAAGGACCTGCAAGAGTAGTTGAATGGAACGGATAGTGTCTGGAAGGGAGGACATAAGATGAACATCGACAAAAGCAAAACGAGGATAATAGAATGTAGTCGATTTCAATCACTGATGCAGAGGGAATTAGACTAGGAAATGAGACAGTTAAAGTAGTAGATGAGGTTTGCTATTTGGGGAGCAAAATAACTAATGATGGTCGAAGTAGAGAGGATATAAAACGTAGACTGGCAATGGCAAGGAAAGCGTGTCTGAAGAAGAGAAATTTGTTAATATCGAGTGTCAGGAAGTCGTTTCTGAAAGTATTTACACGGAGTGTAGCTATGTATGGAAGTGAAACATGGACGATAAATAGTTTGGACAAGAAGAGAATAGAAGCTTTCGAAATGTGGTGCTACAGAAGAATGCTGAAGATTAGATGGTTAGATCACATAACTAATGAGGAGGTATTGAATAGAATTGGAGAGAAGAGAAATTTGTGGCACTTCTTGACTAGAAGAAGGGATCGCTCGGTAGGACATGTTCTGAGGCATCAAGGGATCACCAATTTAGTACTGGAGGGCAGTGTGGAGGGTAAAAATTATAGAGGGAGACCAAGAGATGAATACACTAAGCAGATTCAGAAGGATGTAGCTTGCAGTAGGTACTGGGAGATGAAGAAGCTGGCACAGGATAGAGTAGCATGGAGAGCTGCATCAAACCAGTCTCTGGATTGAAGATCACAACAACAACACAATTGAAGCAAGACTAAAGAAAAATCAAGGAACGTTCAAAGGATCTGTCGATCTGGAAAAAGAATTCGACTATGTAAAATAGTGCAAAATGCTGCAAGTTGTTCGAAATTCTAAGAAAAATAGGGGTAAGCTATAGGGGAGACGGGTAATACACAACATACACAAGAGCCAAGAGGGAAAAATAAGAGTGGACGACCAAGAACGAAGTGCTCGCATTAAAAAAGATGTAAGACTGGGATGTATGTTTCGTCCCTACAGCTCAATCTGTACATCGAACAACCAATGATGGAAATAAAAGAAATGTTCAGGAGTGGGATTAAAATTCAAGGTGAGAGGATATCAATGAAAAGATTCGTTGATGACATTGCTGTCCTGAGTGAAAGTTAAGAAGAATTACATGATCTTCTGAATGGGATGGACAATCTAATGAGTACGTAAAGTGGACTGAAAGTAAATTGAAGAAAGACGAAAGTAATGAGAAGTAGCAGAAATGAGTACAGCAAAAACCTTAACATCGGGATTGATGGTCACGAAGTAGATGAAGTTAAGAAATTCTGTGACCTAGACAGTAAAATAACAAATGACGGGCGGAGCAAGGAGGACATCAAAAGTAGACTAGCACTGGCAAAAAAAGCATTCTTGGCCAAGAGAAGTCTATTAGTATCAAACACAGGCCTCAATTTGAGGAGGAAATTTCTGAGAATGTACGTCTGGAGCACAGCATTGTATGGTAACGAAACATGGACAGTGGGAAAAGCGGAACAGAAGAGAAACGAAGAATTTGAGATTTGTTGCTACAGATGAATGTTGAAAGTTAGGTGCCCTGATAAGGAAAGAGGAGGTTCTGCGTAGAATCGGAGAGGAAAGGAATATATGGAAAACACTGACAAGGAGAAGGTACATGATGATAGGACATTTGTTAAGACATCACGCAATGACTTCCATGGTACTAGAGGGAGCTATAGAGCGCAAAAACTGTAGAGGAAGACAGGGATTAGGATTCAACCAAAGTAAACAAGCTTTCGCATTTCAGTGTCCGAGATAGTGGAGATTGTTCTTATGGTGAAGATAGCAGCACTCAGTTTCTGTACAAGATCTTAATTGGGTCCGTTGTGAGAGAATCAGTGATCTCTACCCTCCCTAGATGTATATGGTTTCTGTGCACAGAGCTCACGTACGTCTGCTGAGTCCTATGTTTTGTTTCGTCCGCGATATTGTAGTTTGGCAAAAAGTTTCAATCGGTCTCTACGTGATAGAGGATTATTTTTGCCAATTTTAGATTATAAACCTCATGTAGTGGACTATGACTGAAACTTAAGGAGGGTTTTGTTAGGTCAGCGGGTATTGGAATACTTCATTAGAATAGACAACGTAATCACAATAATTGTTTCCTTCGCGTGTGTCAGGAATTTTACACTCTCCATAGTGGATTTGTTCTTGCAAATGGCAATGGAAAATTTAGTGCTCCAGAAACTACCCATTTTGTATCTTACATCTACATCTACATTTATACTCCGCAAGCCACCCAACGGTGTGTGGCGGAGGGCACTTTACGTGCCACTGTCATTACCTCCCTTTCCTGTTCCAGTCGCGTATGGTTCCCGGGAAGAACGACTGTCTGAAAGCCTCCGTGCGCGCTCTAATCTCTCTAATTTTACATTCGTGATCTCCTCGGGAGGTATAAGTAGGAGGAAGCAATATATTTGATACCTCATCCAGAAACGCACCCTCTCGAAACCTGGCGAGCAATCTACACCGCGATGCAGAGCGCCTCTCTTGCAGAGTCTGCCACTTGAGTTTATTAAACATCTCCGTAACGCTATCACGGTTACCAAATAACCCTGTGACGAAACGCGCCGGTCTTCTTTGGATCTTCTCTATCTCCTCCGTCAAACCGATCTGGTACGGATCCCACACTGATGAGCAATACTCAAGTATAGGTCGAACGAGTGTTTTGTAAGCCACCTCCTTTGTTGATGGACTACATTCTCTAAGCACTCTCCCAATGAATCTCAACCTGGTACCCGCCTTACCAACAATTAATTTTATATGATCATTCCACTTCAAATCGTTCCGCACGCATACTCCCAGATATTTTACGGAAGTAACTGCTACCACTGTTTGTTCCCCTATCATATAATCATACAATAAAGGATACTTCTTTCTATGTATTCGCAATACATTACATTTGTCTATGTTAAGGGACAGTTGCCACTCCCTGCACCAAGTGCCTATCCGCTGCAGATCTTCCTGCATTTCGCTACAATTTTCTAATGCTGGAACTTCTCTGTATACTACAGCATCATCCGCGAAAAGCCGCATGGAACTTCCGACACTATCTACTAGGTCATTTATATACACTCCTGGAAATTGAAATAAGAACACCGTGAATTCATTGTCCCAGGAAGGGGAAACTTTATTGACACATTCCTGGGGTCAGATACATCACATGATCACACTGACAGAACCACAGGCACATAGACACAGGCAACAGAGCATGCACAATGTCGCCACTAGTACAGTGTATATCCACCTTTCGCAGCAATGCAGGCTGCTATTCTCCCATGGAGACGATCGTAGAGATGCTGGATGTAGTCCTGTGGAACGGCTTGCCATGCCATTTCCACCTGGCGCCTCAGTTGGACCAGCGTTCGTGCTGGACGTGCAGACCGCGTGAGACGACGCTTCATCCAGTCCCAAACATGCTCAATGGGGGACAGATCCGGAGATCTTGCTGGCCAGGGTAGTTGACTTACACCTTCTAGAGCACGTTGGGTGGCACGGGATACATGCGGACGTGCATTGTCCTGTTGGAACAGCAAGTTCCCTTGCCGGTCTAGGAATGGTAGAACGATGGGTTCGATGACGGTTTGGATGTACCGTGCACTATTCAGTGTCCCCTCGACGATCACCAGTGGTGTACGGCCAGTGTAGGAGATCGCTCCCCACACCATAATGCCGGGTGTTGGCCCTGTGTGCCTCCGTCGTATGCAGTCCTGATTGTGGCGCTCACCTGCACGGCGCCAAACACGCATACGACCATCATTGGCACCAAGGCAGAAGCGACTCTCATCGCTGAAGACGACACGTCTCCATTCGTCCCTCCATTCACGCCTGTCGCGACACCACTGGAGGCGGGCTGCACGATGTTGGGGCGTGAGCGGAAGACGGCCTAACGGTGTGCGGGACCGTAGCGCAGCTTCATGGAGACGGTTGCGAATGGTCCTCGCCGATACCCCAGGAGCAACAGTGTCCCTAATTTGCTGGGAAGTGGCGGTGCGGTCCCCTACGGCACTGCGTAGGATCCTACGGTCTTGGCGTGCATCCGTGCGTCGCTGCGGTTCGGTCCCAGGTCGACGGGCACGTGCACCTTCCGCCGACCACTGGCGACAACATCGATGTACTGTGGAGACCTCACGCCCCAGGTGTTGAGCAATTCGGCGGTACGTCCACCTGGCCTCCCGCATGCCCACTATAGGCCCTCGCTCAAAGTCCGTCAACTGCACATACGGTTCACGTCCACGCTGTCGCGGCATGCTACCAGTGTTAAAGACTGCGATGGAGCTCCGTATGCCACGGCAAACTGGCTGACACTGACGGCGGCGGTACACAAACGCTGCGCAGCTAGCGCCATTCGACGGCCAACACCGCGGTTCCTGGTGTGTCCGCTGTGCCGTGCGTGTGATCATTGGTTGTACAGCCCTCTCGCAGTGTCCGGAGCAAGTATGGTGGGTCTGACACACCGGTGTCAATGTGTTCTTTTTTCCATTTCCAGGAGTGTATATTGTGAAAAGCAATCGTCCCATAACACTCCCCTGTGGCACGCCAGAGGTTACTTTAACGTCTGTAGACGTCTCTCCATTGATAACAACATGCTGTGTTCTGTTTGCTAAAAACTCTTCAATACAGCCACACAGCTGGTCTGATATTCCGTAGGCTCTTACTTTGTTTATCAGGCGACAGTGCGGAACTGTATCGAACGCCTTCCGGAAGTCAAGAAAAATAGCATCTACCTGGGAGCCTGTATCTAATATTTTCTGGGTCTCATGAACAAATAAAGCGAGTTGGGTCTCACACGATCGCTGTTTCCGGAATCCATGTTGATTCCTACATAGTAGATTCTGGGTTTCCAAAAACGACATGATACTCGAGCAAAAAACATGTTCTAAAATTCTACAACAGATCGACGTCAGAGATATAGGTCTATAGTTTTGCGCATCTGCTCGACGACCCTTCTTGAAGACTGGGACTACCTGTGCTCTTTTCCAATCATTTGGAACCCTCCGTTCCTCTAGAGACTTGCGGTACACGGCTGTTAGAAGGGGGGCAAGTTCTTTCGCGTACTCTGTGTACAATCGAATTGGTATCCCGTCAGGTCCAGTGGACTTTCCTCTATTGAGTGATTCCAGTTGCTTTTCTATTCCTTGGACACTTATTTCGATGTCAGCCATTTTTTCGTTTGTGCGAGGATTTAGAGAAGGAACTGCAGTGCGGTCTTCCTCTGTGAAACAGCTTTGGAAAAAGGTGTTTAATATTTCAGCTTTACGCGTGTCATCCTCTGTTTCAATGCCATCATCATCCCGGAGTGTCTGGATATGCTGTTTCGAGCCACTTACTGATTTAACGTAAGACCAGAACTTCCTAGGATTTTCTGTCAAGTCGGTACATAGAATTTTACTTTCGAATTCACTGAACGCTTCACGCATAGCCCTCCTTACGCTAACTTTGACATCGTTTAGCTTCTGTTTGTCTGAGAGGTTTTGGCTGCGTTTAAACTTAGAGTGAAGCTCTCTTTGCTTTCGCAGTAGTTTCCTAACTTTGTTGTTGTACCACGGTGGGTTTTTCCCGTCCCTAACAGTTTTACTCGGCACGTACCTGTCTAAAACGCATTTTACGATTGCCTTGAACTTTTTCCATAAACACTCAACATTGTCAGTGTCGGAACAGAAATTTTCGTTTTGATCTGTTAGGTAGTCTAAAATCTGCCTTCTATTACTCTTGCTAAACAGATAAACCTTCCTCCCTTTTTTATATTCCTATTAACTTCCATATTCAGGGATGCTGCAACGGCCTTATGATCACTGATTCCCTGTTCTGCACTTAAAGAGTCAAAAAGTTCGGGTCTGTTTGTTATCAGTAGGTCCAAGATGTTATCTCCACGAGTCGGTTCTCTGTTTAATTGCTCGAGGTAATTTTCGGATAGTGCACTCAGTATAATGTCACTCGATGCTCTGTCCCTACCACCCGTCCTAAACATCTGAGTGTCCCAGTCTATATCTGGTACATTGAAATCTCCACCTAAGACTATAACATGCTGAGAAAATTTATGTGAAATGTATTCCAAATTTTCTCTCAGTTGTTCTGCCACTAATGCTGCTGAGTCGGGAGGTCGGTAAAAGGAGCCAATTATTAACCTAGCTCGGTTGTTGAGTGTAACCTCCACCCATAATAATTCACAGGAACTATTCACTTCTACTTCACTACAGGATAAACTACTACTAACAGCGACGAACACTCCACCACCGGTTGCATGCAATCTATCCCTTCTAAACACCGTCTGTACCTCTGTAAAAATTTCGGCAGAATTTATCTCTGGCTTAAGCCAGCTTTCTGTACCTATAACGATTTCAGCTTCGGTGCTTTCTATCAGCGCTTGAAGTTCTGGTACTTTACCAACGCAGCTTCGACAGTTGACAATTACAATACCGATTGCTGCTTGGTCCCCGCATGTCCTGACTTTGCCCCGCACCCGTTGAGGTTGTTGCCCTTTCTGTACTTGCCCAAGGTCATCTAACCTACTGTGTGTATCTTGCGGGAAGTTGATGACTATTTGCATCACCATTCGCGAAATCTGTCAGCTTGAACATGTATCTCTGTTGTCAAAATAGACCACACGTTGCACCCGTAAGTGCACAAAATTTTTCTGAAAACTCTGTATGTAAGACTTGTGGAAGGAAACATATTGTCGCATCAATAGTACCAGTAATTCAGACGAAACTGTACGTCCCAGAGACATATTAAGACTCAACTTTACTTATGAAAATGAATACAGGCCGAACCAATTAATTAAATTTTGTGTCAAAGAGACCTGGGTCCTAATCCTCACCTTGGTACAAATTTCAATTCATTTCTTCGGTCTGCATTCATTATCATAAACAGGACGTATGTTACGACATCAGTGACATACATCAGTAGGTAAGGCATATGTAAAAATGGATTTCGGTTTAGGCTGAGATGTAGCGGGCACTCCACTTTTTAATACCAGCTTATATTTAAGAAATACCTGCATTGTTCAAACATAATATTTATTAGTAGTGACGTGTCTGAACAAACGGTTTTAACGTTGTTGAAGAGGCGTCTGCATTTTACAGCACTGCGTTTACGAATTACACATATTTGAAGGTTTCTGTAATATAGTGCTTAATTTATGTCTACTGCATCACATGTCTTTCTTTTGCTCGACAGGAGCGTGTATGAATAACACATAATTGGAATAAAGCAGAGAACAGTTTTCTGATCATCCTGTCAATATGTGAATCACAGGAGGCTTCCGAAATTATACAGAACTATTATCTTTTTTTATGTCCACTAGTCTTGGAACAGTCCATCTTGT
This sequence comes from Schistocerca serialis cubense, assembly GCF_023864345.2. Lineage (NCBI taxonomy): Eukaryota > Metazoa > Arthropoda > Insecta > Orthoptera > Acrididae > Schistocerca > Schistocerca serialis. The sequence goes on from NC_064639.1 coordinate 385,800,354, forward strand.
CGTCTTCCAGAAGTCTGGAACATGCGATATAATTGACTCACGTGAGCACTGAATCAGAAAGTATTTTCTTTTGCATTCTAGTATCACTCCGTGGCTACCATGTTGTAGCTGGACAAGATACGAAGGTGTACGACTGGCATGCTTAAACAGCTGGCGTTCCACACTGTGTTTACATGAGACTCTCAAAATCGGATTTCGTAAACCGATATCCCAGTACCGATTCCCGTTGGTCACGTAGATATTCCAGCAGATTCTGGAAATGCGATTCTAGCTGTCGGATTTCTTCCTCCACAATCGATTTTCGCTCCCACGTAAATGTACGACCGTTTTCGAAACATGCTTCTGTTGTCAGGCTACGTCCTGATTCCAAATATTTTCAGGTAATCTGGACGGAGTGACCTTTTGTGCAGTGAAGGATAAGCAGAAATATTAGACTGAGCAAGAGCTTGTCTATGTTCAGTATTTAATTGAAAGATACAGCCGTTGTGTTGACTAAATCAGAAACCGGAATAGCTGATTTCCAGAAGCCATTCGTGTAAAACAACCAGCAGTATGTAGTATAGTGATTGACCGCGCGACTACCGAGGTCGAAGGATTTTTCCCAGATGGTAATGTGACACGTTTCCAGCGCTGTCACGAAAGCCAAGCACCGAGAAGTTAGATAGTCGACAGTGTGGCGGTCGATCCACATGCCCTTTCTTTCTGAAGCAGTCACGACATTGTGTTACCGTTTTGTCAGTCAGAAGTCTGCGACGATGCTCCGCCTCCACGATATTAGACTAACCGAATCCCCTTTGCACCGAGTTGTCTTCGTCCAGACACCGACGAACACCGGTTCACGTGCGCAACGTACCACCCAGTATAGCAGTATGTGACAGTTATTCCTGCATGTCACCTTCGCGCCACACCAGCAGTTGTTGAACCGCGGAGTTTCTCTATCCGGCGGACTCATATGGTTTAAGGCCGCGTCCGTTGCGTATCTCTTCCGGCATGAGGAAAAAAGGAAACTTCGTTACTGGCAATATGTCCAGGATACTCGCGACACCCTCGATCATACACGCCGACACCGATCCTACTTCGCCAACTACCTGAGAGGTGTTCTTCCCAACACCCCCCTTCTCTCCCCACAGATGGGGGAAACCGGGCTCGCGGTGGACTTTTACCCCACAGACCAAAAAGCGGAAGCATCCCCATAACTGGCGAAGTACAACATCCTCCGTGGATGGGAGGCACGCACGAAGAATGGTGCTCACTTTTTCTCCAGTATCAAAAATGTCTTTTTTCTGGTTACGTTAGTGTAACGTCCCACTGACATGTACAAAGGCCTCGGGTTTTCGACTCCCACCCACCCTGGCCCCAAATCCACTGGCGGACCGCTTTGTCCCTTTTTGTTGATAAAAAATAAATAAAATTTTTTAGAAAAGTGGTCAGCTTCGAAGCGGCTTCGAATTCTGGCCGGGACTGGGTGTTTGTGCATTTCTCATTATTTCGTCTCATCTTCATCAGAGGCCTAAGTCGCCGAAGTGGCGTCAAATAGAAACACTTGCTCCTAGAGGCTGAACAACACCAGAACAACTCCAGGTCGATTGCGCCGTCCGAATTACGTGTGTGTGTGTGTGTGTGTGTGTGTGTGTGTGTGTGAGGGTGGATGGGTTGGTGCGTGTGTGTTGTGCAAAACAACTGACGATCCGAAAACCGATATTTGACCAGTCTAGCAAAAACGCTCCAGGGCTTAAAATGGAAACACGACAGTGTAAAATGTTTTCCCGAATTTCTTTTTCATCTTTAGGAAGCTGTGTTGCTTTTAAACTTAGTGAGTTCACTGTGGGGAGCACTGGGGTGAAAAATATCAGCAACAACATGGAATGTCCGCAACAGGCGACGAAAACAAAGTAATCAATAATATGGCGTCATCTGAAGAGTGGGGCACCTTACACCAAAACAACTGAAGAACATAGTCGCTGCATGCCGCACCGACGAATGAGAAACGGCGGCGTAGTCACCCCTCCTAGAGCTTTGTTACACCACCGCAACGGCTCATCTACTTACGGCTGGGCAGAGGGACGTTCACCCAGTTCGCAGTCAATGATCAAGATGACACCATCATCTTAGACAGTCCATCAGGGTATTTAACGTCTTGGGCAGGCACTAATGTGAACACTGTCAGATACTCTTCAAGTGAAGATCTTTCAAATTTCTCTGTATCCAATGATACTTTAATATTTAGAAGTAGTTGTAAATACTCAGAATATTCCTGTCGAAATAGGGTGCACGAAGTTATGTATTGTATTAAAGAGAAGTAATATTTTGTCGAATATTTTATATGTTAAAGTCTGAGTCACCTCCCAGAACAAACCAAAGAACTCCCCGTTAAGCCAGCGAGTGTGTTTTCGTGCGGCGCAACATGTGAGGATTAAGAAGACACAAAGCCACAAGATGCACTAATACAAAATGAGTCAACGTGTCGTGAGTAGCCGGCCGAAGTGGCCGTGCGGTTCAAGGCGCTGCAGTCTGGAACCGCAAGACCGCTACGGTCGCAGGTTCGAATCCTGCCTCGGGCATGGATGTTTGTGATGTCCTTAGGTTAGTTAGAATTAACTAGTTCTAAGTTCTAGGGGACTGATGACCACAGCAGTTAAGTCCCATAGTGCTCAGAGCCATTTTTGTCGTGAGTAGGGTAACTTGCACTGCCACCCAGCAGCCAATCAGGAGGCGGAGCTGCAGCCGTTCTGACGCGATCCGCACGCGCAGCCGCGGGCAGCCGGCAGACAGCGCCATCTGCCACTCACCTGTGACGGTGGCGGCGGCAAAGACCCAGCACTGGCCGTAACGCACGGGCCGGCCACCAGAGCGCAGGTACTGCTCCAGGATGGCGACGCTCCCCGTCCAAGCGTGCGGCGCCGTGCCCTCCGCGTACGGCCCGCGCCACCGGCCCCACAGCAGCCCGCGGTCATCGTTGCTGTTCACCTGGCACAACACAACACCGCACCACTCCCTCCTCAGGATCTCTCAACTTTCGTGTCTACAATAGTAAGGGCAACACGTTGTAATCCTAATTAAAACCTCTAGATATCAGAGAAAAAACTGCCAACCCCACATACTATGTAACCATTAGTTCCAATCTCTTAAGCCTAGTTTACACGACGACATTGGGTTGCGTCACTCGTTGCGTGGAATGGGGTGCACGCAAGTGGTTTCATATATGACTGTAGACACGGTGACACCGGTATACAGATCAGTTTCGTCGTTTTGTGGGTCCCTGAGTTGTATCTGAAATGAAAGTTTTGGCAGCTGCACGTCGCACGATTTGTGATGGAGTTAAAGCTTGTTGCGTGGAATCGCTGCATAAGAAAAAAAATAAGAAACGTGTTTCGATTCGTAACTGGGTGAAGAAAAGACGTCATCTCGGTTGCTCAGCATCCTTACTGAAATAATTTATAACGGAAGATCCAAGAAGTTCTTTTAATTATCTTAGAATGTCACCAGAACTGTTCACGTTTCTCCTAAATAGAATTAATTATGCGATAAGGAATAAAGGTATTGTTAAGCATGAAGCACTGTAGCCAAAGCTGAAATTATATATCATATTGCGTGCATTACAATCGAGAACACTCGGCGTGCTATAAGATGCGGTTTAAGTTGGCGATGATGCTTTTTCATTAACACCAATTATTATTAACATTAACAGTAATAATTATTAACATTAACAGCAATAATTATTCGAAGCAGCCCACATTAAGAAGAGAATGGTTTGCAAACTACTCTCTTGAAGATAGATCTGAACAGTGGCAATACTTCAAAATTCCAACATATGGCCCGCATCTCGTGGTCGTGCGGTAGCGTTCTCGCTTCCCACGCCAGAGTTTCCGGGTTCGATTCCCGGCGGGGTCAGGGATTTTCTCTGCCTCGTGATGGCTGGGTGTTGTGTGCTGTCCTTAGGCTAGTTAGGTTTAAGTAGTTCTAAGTTCTAGGGGACTGATGACCATAGATGTGAAGTCCCGTAGTGCTCAGAGCCATTTGAACCATTTTTTCCAACATATGTGAATGGGGAGCACCGCAGCGACGTTTTAAATAGATGAATATTAAATAAAGAATGCAACTTCTTGAATTTGTATAGCCTTCCCTCCTGTCAACAATATTCCTTAACAAAGAGTTGGCCAAATCGAGCGATGGGATTTCGGTCTTGTAGGCGAGAGCATTGCCACGTTCAGAATTACACTTGCTTGTATTTTTCTTAATTCAGAAGTGTATGTGCTCCTAGCTCAATAAATTTTGCCCTGCAGCTCAGATATTGTCAAACCAACTATGTTATGATCGCACATGACGGTCTTAGCTGCAGCAATATGTCGCTTATTTTTGTAATCGGCATCACTGAAATCCCACAAACACCTACGCAAAGCATAGATATCCAAAAGCGAACATTATTCTCCGGTCCCCACTTCATATTTCAGTTTGTCTACACTCTACGAACACACATAACCTCAAAAACTCATGCAACTAGTGTCGCCAATGTTGGAACACGCCGAAAGTGCTTAGTTTCACCAACTAGTTGCGCAAACGCGGGATGCTCATGCGCAGTGGCCAGTGGTGCAGTTGCCTGCAACCTAGAGTCATCGTGTAAACTAGGCTTAACATCCCACTGCAAGTGTGCCTCAAGGCTCTGTCACTCCTCCTTATCCTCTACACTTCCGAATTCCTAAACCACACTTCCTGTTCATTTCCTCTGGTATAATGATGACACCGCACTCCTAGTCGTGTACCTAACCCTCCTGAAATTCCAGCATTCTTTCAACTTCATCTCAATCAGTTTACTGGTGCAACCAGTATCTTCTTAAGAGCAGCCCCATCAAGATTCAGGCAATAATTATCGGACGAACCATCTACACTTCCGCTCCTCTGATTTCTACCTCCTCTTTTATAACTACCCTACCCAGTCAACTAGTAACCAAAGTACCTCCAACTATCCCTCATCCTAAACTCAAAAATCGCACCTAAAAACCTCGTAACTAAAAAACCCTCAACAACTGGTGTTGCAGTCTTCATTCCAAAAAATGGTTTGATGCAGTTCTCCACGAAAGTCTCTGGGTCTATCTGTAACTGTTGAAAACTATACCTACTTTAACCAGCTTATTGTAGCCAAGTCTTGGTCTCTAGTAACCGCTTTTACTGCCACACTTTCCTCCAGTACCAAATTAACTATTTCTTGATGCCTTAGGATACATTTCATCAATCTATCGCTTCTTTTCAAGTCGTGCAATAAGGATCTTTACTCTCTGACACAATTCACACTATAAGCTGTACAGTCTACCCATTTAAACCACTACATTTTCTACTGCACCACATTTAAAAAGCTTCTATTCTTCTATTGCCTCATTGCCTCTACTATTTGTCGTCCATATACCACCACACCCAAACCAAAAAGAAAAAAAAAAAAAACCTTTCTTGCTCGCAGCAGACTAAGACTGCTAAAATTCTTAACTTTTGCAATATGAGGATTCTGTCCCTCCAAACCTACGAAGCATTAATCTGACAAATCCTCCCTAATGCCAGAGCCGCCTGGTTCACATTACCCTCAAAATTGTAACAGTGTCTCCAAATATTTGAACACCTGCATTCCGCCTTGTCTTCTGTACACGTTTATCGGTTCATGGACGAATTTATTAATCCCCCTCCCCTTCTCCCGTCTCCCAAATTAAACACCGTAGCCAGTCTTCCATTTCCCGCAAACCTGGCACTATTAAACCTGTCGTTTCCACTCTGATTATTCCAAAAGCTTGGTACAGGGTCATTCTCGCCATCTTTCCCATTACACTTCCTAGATTTCCAAACAGATCGAAAATGGAGTGACCAAATAAATGTAGAAACCACTGTACAATTACTTTGACTTATACGAGTATGTATATTAGCCGTTTCCAGCGGCCTTGACGCAGTGGTAACACCGGTTCCCGTCAGATTACCGACGTTAAGCACTGTCGGGATGGGCTAGCACTTGAATGGGTAACCATCCGGTCTACCGTGCGCTGTTGGCAAGCCGGGTGCACTCAGCCCTTGTTGGGAAAACCGAGGAGCTGCTTGATCGACAAGTACCGGCTCCGGTCTCGTAAACAGACATACGGCCGGGAGAGCAGTGTGCCGACCACATACATCTACAACTACATCCATACTCCGCAAGCCACCTGACGGTGTGTGGCGGAGGGTACCTTGAGTACCTCTATCGGTTCTCCCTTCTATTCCAGTCTCGTATTGTTCGTGGAAAGAAGGGTTGTCGGTATGCCTCTGTGTGGGCTCTAATCTCTCTGATTTTATCCTCATGGTCTCTTCGCGAGATATACGTAGGAGGGAGCAGTATACTGCTTGACTCCCCGGTGAAGGTATGTTCTCGAAACTTCAACAAAAGCCCGTACCGAGCTACTGAGTGTGTCTCCTGCAGAGTCTTCCACTGGAGTTTATCTATCATCTCCCTAACGCTTTCGCGATTACTAAATGATCCTGTAAAGAAGCGCGCTGCTCTCCGTTGGATCTTCTCTATCTCTTCTATCAACCCTATCTGGTACGGATCCCACACTGCTGAGCAGTATTCAAGCAGTGGGCGAACAAGCGTATTGTAACCTACTTCCTTTGTTTTCGGATTGCATTTCCTTAGGATTCTTCCAATGAATCTCAGTCTGTTATCTGCTTTACCGACGATCAACATTATATAATCATTCCATTTTAAATCACTCCTAATGCGTACTCCCAGATAATTTATGGAATTAACTGCTTCCAGTTGCTGACCTGCTATATTGTAGCTAAATGATAAGGGATCTTTCTTTCTATGTATTCGCAGCACATTACACTTGTCTACACTGAGATTCAATTGCCATTCCCTGAACCATGCGTCAATTCGCTGTAGATCCTCCTGCATTTCAGTACAATTTTATATTGTTACAACCTCTCGATATACCACAGCATCATCCGCAAAAAGCCTCAGTGAACTTCCGATGTCATCCACAAGATCATTTATGTATATTGCGAATAGCAACGGTCCTACGACACTCCCCTGCGGCACACCTGAAATCACTCTTACTTCGGAAGACTTTTCTCCATTGAGAATGACATGCTGCGTTCTGCTATCTAGGAACTCTTCAATCCAATCACACAATTGGTCTGATAGTCCATATGCTCTTACTTTGTTCATTAAACGACCGTGGGGAACTGTATCGAACGCCTTGCGGCCTTGCGGCATCTACCTGGGAACCGGTGTCTGTGGCCCTCTGAGTCTCGTGGACGAATAGCGCGAGCTGGGTTTCACACGATCGTCTTTTTCGAAACCCATGCTGATTCCTACAGAGTAGATTTCTAGTCTCCAGAAAAGTCATTATACTCGAACATAATACGTGTTCCAAAATTCTACAACTCATAGACGTTAGAGATATAGGTCTGTAGTTCTGCACATCTGATCGACGTCCCTTCTTGAAAACGGGGACAATCTGTGCCCTTTCCCAATCATTTGGAACGCTACGCTCTTCTAGAGACCTACGGTACACCGCTGCAAGAAGGGGGGCAAGTTTCTTCGCGTACTCTGTGTAAAATCGATCTGGTATCCCATCAGGTCAATCGGCCTTTCCTCTTTTGAGCGATTTTAATCGTTTCTCTATCCCTCTGTCGTCTATTTCGATATCTACCATTTTGTCATCTGTGCGACGATCTAGAGAAGGAACTACAGTGCAGTCTTCCTCTGTGAATCAGCTTTGGAAAAAGACATTTAGTATTTCGGCCTTTAATCTGTCATCCTCTGTTTCAGTACCATTTTGGTCACAGAGTGTCTGGACATTTTGTGTTGATCCACCTACCGCTTTCACATAAGACCAAAATTTCGTAGGATTTTCTGCCAAGTCAGTACATAGAACTTTACTTTCGAATTCATTGAACGCCTCTCGCATAGCCCTCCTCACACTACATTTCACTTCGCGTAATTTTTGTTTGTCTGCAAGGCTTTGGCTATGTTTATGTTTGCTGTGAAGTTCCCTTTGCTTCCGCAGCAGTTTTCTAACTCGGTTGTTGAGTCTCGTGGACGAATAGCGCGAGCTGGGTTTCACACGATCGTCTTTTTCGAAACCCATTCTGATTCCTACAGAGTAGGTTTCTAGTCTCCTTAAAAGTCATTATACTCGAACATGGCGGCCGGTCAGTACCATTGGGCCTTCATGGCTGTTCGGGCGGAGTTTAGTTTTATGTTAGTCATTTCATACAACATTACACTGAGTTGACGAAAGTCGTGGGGAACCTCCTAATATCGTGTCGCACAGCCTTTTGCCCGGTGTAACGCAGGAACTCGACGTGGCATAGACTCAGCAAGTTGTTGGAGGTCCACAGCAGAAATGCTGAGCCATGCTGCCTCTATAAGCGTTCATAATTGCGGAACCGTAGCCGGTACAGGATTTGTGCACGAAATGACGTCTCGATTATGTCCCATAAGTGGATTCATGTCGGGCAATCTCGGTGATTATATCATTCGTTTGAACTGTCCAGAATATTCTTCAAACCATTCACGAACAATTGTGGCGCGGTGAGGTGACATCGTTGTTTGGGGACATGAAGTCCATGAATGGCTGCAAATGGTCTCCCAGATGTACACCTAGATGCCGACTCCCAATCCGCTATCCCATGACCTTTGTGACCTCAAAGAATAGTTGTTCCTTACATCATAGCTCTCCCATAGTCTCCTATCTTTTCCACAATCCGCCTGCAAATTCGTCTCTGCACACCTCTTTTCACCCTTGTCCCTACGTTGTTTTCGGGCGTTGATCTTCTATTAGCTAAAATCCCTCCTACCATCTAAGACCATATGTTCTTATCCGAACAGCATGCATGTACACACCATCTCAGTGGCTTTGACTCGACTGTGCCCATTACAGTAACGCCCAGGTTCATTCTCTTACGAATACCTTAGTTTTTCATTTTATCCCGCAGTGCCAACCTTCAGCAACGCCGCCCAAATTCCCTTCTTCAGTGACAATAAGTTCCATTTAATTCTTTCATTTATTCCCCATGTTTCTGCTCCCTACGTTGGTATTCTTTCTGCAATATCCTAATCTTCGTTTCTGACATAATAAGTGTGCTCCATAAAAACCAATTTATTTGTTTGGTTGCTTGTCTTCTTAATTTAACTTTTACTCTGCTGATTTTTGTTAATAATGGATCTCAAATATTTTTAAGACTCTACAGACTTTACTGTCCCAAAATCTAACGTCAGATGTTGACTCACTCCTCCAGTGGCCAAATATTCTGTTT